>NC_056751.1:44894982-45064982 GCF_019279795.1 Protopterus annectens | reverse complement strand
CATATGTACATATACTTATCTGTACCTATATATCTATACTTCTATTTGTACATCTGTATAGGATCATAGGATTAAATGACGTTACTAGGCTTTTGGCCCTGAGGCTCTTATATGCTTAGTCAAAAGTTTATCCCATGTATAGACAGATCAGCACCCAATGCCTCTGTCCAGTAGGGATATGGTTGGAATCCCAAGGATGTATTTTTCTATTTCTCATCCAGTTATCCAGGTTGCACTTAAAAAAGGGGTAAAGAGGTACTCTGCATGACATGGAGAGGGAGTCTATTCCACAGATGGGGGAATCTCTGGGGCACAAATCTGTCCTGTCAACAAGTCTTACTGATGTCACAGACCAGGCTGAGTCCATGTGTGCGGGTTACTCGAGTGGAACTTGACATGCAGATATGCAGCAGTCCCATCAAGGCAGGGTCAGAGATCGCCTTGTATACCAGACAGAAGCCACCACTGAGGAGAATGAAACAGAGTAGAGGGATATCACTTTTAGCCTATCTGTGTATGGTAGATTTTTGAGGCCCTGGATTCCCCTGGTGAGGAAGCTCTGTGGTCTCTCCAGCTGCTGCATGTGCTTTGTGAGGTACATGCCAAATGAGGCATTGTACTCAATAATGTGCCTTATAAGAGAAGAATACAGGGATGTTATGACCTTGTTGTCCCTGGATGAGATACCTTTACTTATGAGGTGGGCCATGTAGAAAGCTTTCAGTACAATGGAAGCAATCTGGTAGTCAAAAGTCAGGTTGCTATCAATCTGCATGCCAAAATCCCTCAAGACTGACTGTGTGCTTGGGACATTGTTATTAATGTTATCATTTGTGGGGACATCACTCTCCCCAAAGGGGATGATGATGCATTTTTTGTATTCAGCTTGAGGCCATGTTTCATACACCAGTCATTTGTTTGGGTGAGATCCTCTTGGCGGATGTCCACATCACTAGGGAAATTGATGACAGTGCCCAGCTTGCAGTCATCTGCAAACTTGGTCAGCCATAACCCACTGGTTTTGGCCTGCACCTCAAAAAAGTATATCCCAAATAACAGAGGTCCCAAGACTGAACCCTGGGGTCAGCCACTTAATACTGGTCTACTGCTTGAGGTGGCTTCCCCTATTTTGACTAGGTGGGTTCCATCAGTGAGCCAGTTAGCTACCCATCTGGTAACATATGGATTGATGTATAGTTGAGAGAGTTTATCTATTAGGGCTGAGTGGAGAATAGTGTCAAAGGCTTTGGCCAGGTCAAGTTAGGCAGTATGCACTGTCTTCCCCTTGTCCATGACTTTGGTGACTGTCTCAAAAAAGTCGACTAAATTTAACAGACATGACCTCCCCTTGATGAAGTCAACCTGTGTGGGATCAAGTGGTTGGAGGTCGCCAATGTCCTTGTTAATGAGGTCTATGATAATCCATTCCTTGCAGATCAGGCTAGTTAGGCTGATGGATCTATAATTTCCAAGATTGTTGGGCACTCCAACTTTGTGTTTTTTTTTGTTTGTGTAACTTTGTGTAAAAGGATAACAGTGGCTGTCCTCCACTCAGCTGGGACAAAGCCATTACTCAGGCTTTGGTTGAATAGGGTGCCTAATGGTGCTGCAAGTTCCTGCCCGAGTTCATGTAGGATGCAGCCTGGAATGCTATCAGGTCCCATGGAGGCTGTATTTTGTGCCTTTGAGAGAAAGCAGTGATGACCCGATCCCTAGATATAAGGAGAAAGGGGCAGGTAATGGGAATGTCCTGATTTTCTGATGGGGGACAGAGGGGTGAAATTTTCAGTGAATCTGTCAGCCAGCAAGTTTAATATATCTACAGCATTTATATATGTGGTGTCCTTTACCTCCAGTTCTGAACAGATCTGAGTGATACCTTTGAGATTAATGACATATGTGAAAAAGACCTTATGATTGTCTCTAGTAGATGTGGCGAGTTTGGACTCGAAGTTTGCTTTGGAGGATTTCGCTAATGCTCCAAGCATATATATATATATATATATATATATATATATATATATATATATATATATATACACACACACACACACACACACACACACATATATACATGATCTGATGAAGTCAATGGGTCAATAGTAAAGACAAAGTGGAGGAAAGTGCTTTTATTAAAATTTGTGCTGCTAATTTCAGCATCTCCTTTGGTGTTTGGTTCATATATGCACACACACACACACACACACACACACACATGTGGATATATATATATATATATATATATATATATATATATATATATATATATATATATATATATATATATATATATATATGTATATATATATATATATATATATATATATATATATATATATATATATACACACAACAAAAACCGTACACCAGAAGAGAAAATAATATAAAAATAAAACTTCTTCTATTTAAAACAATAAAATAATAAATAAAGTAAATAAAACTCGCAGGCACCAAACAGTTCAATTAAGCTTTCGCTCTTATTAGATGAAAGAGCTTCTTTTTATTTACTTTATTTATTATTTTATTGTTTTAAATAGAAGAAGTTTTATTGATATATATATATATATATATATATATATATATATATATATATATATATATGTATGTATACAGTATTTATTTATCTATTTATTTGCATTTATTTACTGGGATGGTCCACTGGGCCTAAGTGAGCTCATTTTTAGGGAGAAAAGCTCCACAAATAACAAAATACGTAAAAGACACAATTGTTTACATGAAGTAAATGCTAAACATAGTCAGTTACAAAATGAAGTTAAATTGCATTAGAATGTAAGAGATACATAATAAGAATATATAAATATATATAAAATATATAAAATAAATAAATACATTTAAAGATTTATAAACACATTTTATATATATATATATATATATATATATATATATATATATATATATATATATATATATATATATATATATATATATATATATATATATGGGTCCCCATCAGAAGGTCGAACTTTTAAAAGCTTGACTTTCATATGGCCGAGGCCATATGATCGAACTTTTAAAAGTTCGAACGGTCTGAATGGCGATCTCCATAGAGCATGGAATGGGAAGATTTCCCTTTACTGCAATGTAGTGCAATCTTGGAGTTGGTATATTTAAATACTGGGGGGTGGTGAAGAGGTGCAGGTGGGCTGCTAGCACTGTTTAGTTTTTTTGTTTTGTTTGTTTAGTTTTTTCCACATTTTCGAACTTTTCATGTTCAATCATATGGTCTCATTTTTTTTTTTTTTTTTTTTTTGCTTTTGTATACTGGGTTTGTCTGACTGGGATTAGTCATTTTCAGCAGAGGCCTTGGAGAAAAGCTCCACCATATTACTAACATTTTTAAACAGACATTCAGTAATATTCACGAACAGAAATTAATACACTTTGACAATTTGCTAATTAAATGGCATTCATATTAAAGTAGAGGTAACTATTACAATATAAAAGATGCTTATGCATTTGTAGATGTTGAACATTGGTCATTTAAAGAGGTGTATCAATGGGTTTGGCAAATAGATAATACATAATGACCATGTGAATAGTGCTTAGAAATTCAAAGAAATGGAAGTAAGGGAAAAAACTAGGTAGGACAGAAAATGTTAATATTGTAGTTAAGATAAATTGTGTAAAGCAGGTTTGGAGACCATTATATAAGTATATAAATGTCTATCAAAATATAATTATGGGTCCTGGATCTTGGCAATTTCCCTAGACGCATCTTAAATAGACATAGCATGATTTAGCCACACCCCTAACAACACTGTTCAGTCTCAGCCTCCATACTGGTTTGGTACCAAGCGAATGGAGAACAGCTACGGTCATTCCCCTGTATAGGGGAGGACCTTCCATAGACCCATAAATCTGACCAGCCTCTTATGCAAAGCCATGGAAAGACTTATCATGGAACTGATCAATCAAGACATAGGGAACCTTTAAACACTGGACCCATCTCAGTTTGGATTGTGAAGGTCAGGTCATGCTTAACCTGGTGGATTTTTTGGAAAAGATCACCAAAGCAATGGATGAAGGCAACATGGTACACACTGCATAGCTTGACCTGGTCAAAACTTTTTATTTTTTGAAACTTTTTGATTTCTCTCTACTCTTCCCTCATTAGACCAGTCATCGAGTATAATGCCCATTTGGCATGTACCTCATTAAACACCTGCAACAGCTGGAAAGGCCACAAAAGTACCTCACAAAGTGGATTCTAGGCCTTAAACATATGCCCTACATGGATAGACTCAAAAAACTCCAGCTTTTCTCTATCTATTATCGTCTATTAAGAGGAGATCTCTGCTTGACTTACTAAGCCATGTCTGACCCAGCTCTGTTAGAAATATTACACATAAATAAATCCCAATTTCTCAACACCACACTCTCCAGGGACCTCAACCTCATTACCATAATCAACAGAACATGGTGGAGGGACAGGTTCATAACCCAGAGACTGCCTATGCTCTGGAATAGACTTCCCATACATGTCAAGCAGAGCACCTCACTGGCCATTTTCAAGAGAAATATTGATGAGTGGATGGGAAATAGAAATCTCACCCTGGGGATCACTCCAGTGGCTCTACTTGATAGAGGCACTGGGAACTAATGGTGGCATGATGCCAGGGCACTTCTATGGCTAGGCTTGTAAAGGCTCCAGGGCCACTGGCCTAGTACACACTTATGAACCTATGATACAATTCCCCACTCAGGCATAGCAGAAAAGTTAAATAAACTGTGAATAAACTTTTGTGTAACCCACTGGAATGTCAAATGGCTCACATCTAGGAAGCAGAAATTCAAAATAGGAGAAGTTACTTACACATAGATAACAGTCACCAGTGGAGGCCCCCAGGGTTCTGTGCTGGGAACTCTCCTCTTTGGCATCTACTTTTCTGAAGTAAAAGCCAAAAGCAAAGTTTGCAGATGAGTGCAATCTAGGAGTAGTCACTGAATCATCAAATGACTTAGCCAGCTTGCAGGAAGGTTTGTCCCAAATAAATAACTGGTGCTAATATTATGGACTGAAACTACATGACAAAAAAGTATATTAATGTATCCTTTAGGAAGTCACCTACTCCAGGGAACTACTACATTAACAATATGCTCCTAAGTGTTGACCCAGTTGTTCGGGATTTGGAAACATGTGGACAGTGACCTAACGTTTGACCAATGGGTATTTATTGTTGTAACAAAGTCCTTCTATATTGCACAGCTTATAAATAAAGGGGTTATGACTTGATCTAGGGATCATTGTTCCCCTTTACTCAGCTCTTGTCAGGCCAGTCACTGAATATAATGCCTCCTTTGGCATGCATCTGTTCAGACATATGCAACAAGTCAAACATTCACAGGGATACCTTGGACCTACTCAGATCCCTGCCACTATACTTGGTATCCTACAGACAGCAAAGAAGTGACCTATGCCTCACGTACAAGGCATCCTCTGATCCAATACTGATGAATTTATTGCACATCAGGTAGCATATTTCTTGAACAATGGAAAATTACCAATACAGTCTCCATTGCAAAGCAAGAAGCAAATGGATAGCCTAATTCTTCTAGACCAATCATACAAGTGTTAACTTACACCAGAATGCCAAGAAGGCAGCAAGCACAGAAGTAAAGTACTGAAGCATATTGCATGCTTGCAAGGCAGCAGCATGGTTTAGCATGTGCATGGTACAACTATCACATTATCTACACACACTGACACTTGATTTCATACATTGGACACAAACTCATTAGAGCTGTGTTTATTGAGCTTTCCAAAGCATTTGACTCTGTGTCCCTGGTGCAGACAGGCAGTTTGTAGTTACTCTGAGGCACAGACATATGCCAAAGCAGTCCTTGGATATTGCTAACTGGGAAAATTGGGGCATGAATGACTAGTCTTTAAAATGATCCTATAATATTGAACACCAAGTGTTGGTTAAATAGCTTTTATTTTATGGTTTGAACTCACACTTGACTTACAAATTAGAGCTATTACTTCTGGTTAACTAATGTGCATGGTCAGTTTAGTGTCTGTTAACCGAGTCAAGTGTCCCTCAAGACTCTGTAACAAGACATCCTTTTTCTTACCGTATACATCAGTCCTCTTTCATAAGCCTTGAGTTACATGAATTTGCTTCTATATACTGATGAATAATTATACTCGCTTATGAGAACACTCCTTCTTTGATCAAGAACATACTGCAAAGCTTGTTCACTCAGCTCTGATTTGAACTGGAGCAAGCAGAACTTAGAGTTAATCTACCCAAAAGTGAACACATGCTTTCTGGCACCCATAAATGTCTGAGCATGTACCCCAAGAAGTTCTGCATTCTTTGGCTTGAGGGTGTGTCACTTAAGAAGGGCAGATGTGCAAAAACATCACCATTAGACTAGAACCAACACTTGCCATTTTCTAATCACACTCATAAATTTACAGGCAAGGCCTCTGCTCTGCTCCATGTTTATCAATGGATAAACACCTTCTACACTGCAATCGCAGTCAGGAAAAGGGTTCTACTACCACATGCCAACCCTTAAAAATTACACCTCACATCACTGCCATAACCTCTACTCATAGCAGATGTAAAGTACACACCTTATAAAAAGTAACTTTGTGCTGGAGACACAAAGAAGGCAATACTGCTGCATAAAAATGAGAGGTTCACTGCCCATTAGTCTGAAGGTGCCCCTCATCAGTAGCTGCTTTACCTGGATATACCATCTTATTACAGCCAACAGCAATCTAAGAAGAATAAGTCTTCAGAGTTCAATGCAGTACCCCTTGTAATACCACAGCCCCCTCTGCCATGCACAACTAGTGCACTCTCCAATAAAGTCTGCAGTCTACAACACCCTAGTTCTTACATTAAGACCCTAAGTCACACTTTCAAGAATTTCTAGGCAATGTAAAAGATATTTCTGCATCAGCAAGCAAAATGCTGGTACTATGGTTTATGACATTCATGTGATTAGCAGGTCTGCAGTTGGTCACATTCTAAACAGTGTCATTAAGAGTTTTCACAAAGCATGGTTAGGCATTAGTTATCTTGTTAAATGCTGATTTGTTCTAATTTGGCCTAACGCTGTTATTGTTTTAGTCTTCCACATTTATATTATATTTACACTTAGTATCTATGCAGCTAGGTTGTGACTGAAAAGGGATACCGGTGGTCCTGTTCACTTACTTGTAATTGAAATAAAACACATTCATAACAGATGATAGGTGGGTGGCATACAGAATTTCCTGGAATAGGCAAGGCATAGCAAAGTGAAATGGAATCCAAGTGACAGAGAAAGAAAGAAAGAAACAAACAAACAAACATAATCATACAACTCTGCAAGTAAACAAATGGTTGAAATAAGTTAACCATATTATTTGTTTATCTGTTTATATAATTTATTTAAAAAGGGCAAGCAAGTTCAGCCATTGCATACTTATGGTTAAAACTCAGAAAAAAGCAAAGCCCTGAAATGGACAGCAATTTCAGCTGCACACCTAAATAAATAAAACAAAAGAAATAAAAAGTCAGTCTCAGAGAAGGAGTATTACCCTTGGAATATTTGTACTGCTATGTTGTTCAGTACTTTTTACCTTGAAAAACTGAAATGTTGCAGAGCCAAATCTGGTATTCAGTCACTGGCTGTGATGTGGTTGAAAACACTGTGTGAGCTGCTGAAGCTATTAATTCTTTACCACATCATATACATTTTTTCATACAGCAAGTGTCACGTGCAGCTGTTTTAGTTTGCTGATGGTGGATGTATTTTCTTTTATGAAACCTAAAAACAGCAATGTACCATATATATTAGAGTGGCTATAAATGTTTATTGGCTCAACATGCATTCAATATAGAAGTAGTTTCAAGGCTAAAGGACAAGAGAGAGAGAGAGAGAGAGAGAGAGAGAGTGTGTGTGTGTGTGTGTGTGTGTGTGTGTGTGTGTGTGTGTGTGTGTGTGTGTGTGTGTGTGTGTGTGTGTGTGTGTGTGTGTGTGTGTGTGTGTGTGTGTGTGTTTGTGTGTGCACGTGTGCATGTGTGTCTGTGTGTGTTGTGGTGTGTGCTTTTTGTGTATAGGTTCATAGGTAGGTACTAGGCTATTGGCCCTAAGGCCTATATAAGCCTAGTCAAACAGTACACTGGCTTTTGCCACCCAAGAAAATTATTTTCCTGTGACCCTGTCAATCAGAGCCACAGAAGTGATCCCCGGGGTGAATTTCCTATCTCCCATCCAATCATCAAGATTTTTCTTGAAGAGTGCTAATGAGGAGTTTTGTTTGATATAGATAGGTAGTCTGTTCCAGAGTATAGGAAGTCTCTGAGTGTGTGTGTGTGTGTGTGTGTGTGTGTGTGTGTGTGTGTGTGTGTGTGTGTGTGTGTGTGTGTGTGTTTGCATTTGTTGGTAATAGGAATTGCTCCACAGTTCTACTTAATTTCATGTGATAAATTCTTAAACAATCTATTATGAGGTAAAGGTTATTGTGAGATCTGTAATTTAACTTTATTTACATTTTTGTGGATTTTAACTAAGTGAACTAACTGTTCCTTAAATCCTTTTCAGACACTACCCAGAGCATAATGGCAAAGGTAAACACAACTTATATGGACAGTTTAAAGTAGCCATTTAACCAACTTGTGTTTAGTAAGCTGAAGGACACTGAAGTACCCAGAGAAAACATAAACAGATGGGGGAGAATATTCAAACAATTCACAGACAGAAACAGGAAGACAGGATTGACATCTAAATGCGTGAGACAGAGATTTTGCCACTGAGTTGCAACACTAGTTAAATGTGTATCCATGAGACAGAAATGTTACCACTAAAGTACCCCATCAGTTAAATGTGTGTCATCCAAGAAAATGTCAATAGATTCTGCATTGTAAATGGAGTCTGTAGTGTCTTATAGGTTTACAAATATTCATAAAAAGTAAACATGCAAGAAACCAGGCAGCAAATGTACTGCATCTTGAGTGTTTACTGCTGCTGATTCACAGGCTCATAGGTGTTTACTAGGCTAATGACCGCACGGGCCATTTTAAGCATAGCCATGCACCCCAAATCTCTAACAAGTTGCGGTAGACTTGATAAGTGTAAGCAGGGGCTCGGGCAATGAAACTTTTACAAGCAGAGACATGAGAGATGAACCATTTACAGACTGTCTGTGTCCATTAGAGACATAGATGCCAAACCAAGGAGAGGTTAAGCATGCCCTCTCCTTCTTTATTCTTATTGTCCCACACAGGCAGTCCTTATACCAAGTTCTGCCTGTCCTGGTATGCACATTCAAGTCAGCCATTATCAACATCAGTTCATGCTGTCCTACTTTCCCTCTCTATCACTGTGAGGCATAGGCTGAGATTAAGAATAGTGCCCTATCATTAGGCTGGAGTCTGATTTCCATGGGTCTCTCACTAATTCTACTGCCTTCTGAAGCCAATTCCTCTTCACAATTCCCACACCATCTCTAGACTGTCCTCCTCAGTAGTAGTGGCTTTGCTGCATTGCCTTTACGTCTTGTCTCCTGGATGCACACGATGTCCAGTGTCCATACCATCATGTTGTCTACTTCCAAGCTTCATACTGTATATCATACATTTGGCAGGTTGATGGGTACACACTGACCAGTAGGGGCACACCTCCCACCATTAACATGGGTCCCTGGCATAGGTCAGAGTAGGCCAGGACCTCAACCACTGATCACTGGCAAATACCCATGCTAATTTGGCAACATTAGTCAACATGTCCGAAACACCTTGAACCTTATTTACACAGTCAAGTGGCTAGCCTTGCCATGGTGCTCTACTATCTTAAAGATATTGGTTGGTCTATACAACTCTTCTCTCATAGGTCATCATGTAGAGTCTGTGCTACTGCTGTCCACAGCTCCATTCTTTGGTCAGTTTGAGATGAAAACACTCCACATGTTTTTGGAGGTGGGAGGAACCCCACAGAGACACAGGAAGAACATGCAAACTCCGAACGAGCATTGGCTGGACATCATGATTGAACCTTGCACCTTGTGTATGGGAGGCAAAGACCTTAACCATTATGCCAACTGGTCACTTTCATTTTCACAGGAAACAAGTACAAGGCATAAGCAATCAACACTACTGCTCATGAATCTGATATAGGTATTAATAACAGCTCACAGATGATGCATACATATTACTGCTACAACATACAACAGAATCTATAGTCACAGTTACAAACAGATGATTTTACTTTGGTCACGCTTGGATGTAAAACAGAGTTTGTGATACCATATTTATGTCATTTATTTTTTGTAATTAACAGTCAATAGAAGGCTGGGTTTTTTTGAATGTGACTTTGTTTGTATTTATATTTTTATATTTGTTTACTAGGGAAGTGCACTGATTTCAATGGATAATTTGCAGGCACAGCCCAGGTGAATAGAATCACATAAGAAATGAACAAAACATATTTACAAATGCAAGAACATTCTACAACATTTAGTTCAAGAAGCAGTTAACAATCTCAGAACATGGATGGAAAAACGGAATTATGTTCATCAGAGCTTTACGGATAAGATGTAGACCGAGATGGCTTGTGCTGTAGGGATAGCAGCATATCTTTGTATAGAGAGGAATGAAGACATTAGAAGAAGCAAATGAGAACAGTTGCAGGAAAGGATACCATGAGGAGAAGACAGAGAACATGTGTGTGAGGCACGCAGAGGGAAGAGAAGTAGAAAGGAGAAGAACCATGAGAGAGGTGCAAAGAGAAGAGGGAAGTAGGTGAATGAGAGGCAGTAAGTAAGGGGATGAGAAGATGAAATAAGGAAGGATAAAATAGGGATAAAGGGTTGTGGGACAGAACTGCAGGGTTTATGTAACAAGACCTGAGCGAGTGCAACTGCACTTTGCTTGGGTGAAGAAGTGTTCCTTTTGCAGCTGTCTGGTCAGACAACATATATTTATACATCTTATATATTTATAAGCCTGAAATGCATAAATGGAGTGTGAGAAATTAGAGTTAGCTTTGCAGACTGTTGCTATGGAACAAAAAAAGTACAGTTATAATGCAGAACAATATCTGGTAAGAGAAATGGCTCAATACTGCCTTTGGAAACCACTGTCCTTAATGTAACTAACTGATAAATCACCAGCATTATTAGGCACCATACTTTTGCCTTTCTGCATATCAGGCTCATCATCACCTCTGAGACATGCCTCAGACAACAATGTTAAATGTGAGCCAAGTGCTGTGAACTGTCCTCAGTCCGGAAAAGGGCTAATGATGTCTAACAGCTCAAGTTAATGGTAGACAATTTTGTATGTTAACACTTTCCGTCCATTAAAATGAATCTTTCTGTAATATGTTTTACTGCCATTCATAAATCTAGAAAGAGACTATGGCACCACAGCATATTTGATTGTCAGCAGCAGTTACTTAGATTTCATTTTTTAATGTGTTATAAGTAGAAGAAGAATATAAAACTTTTATTTAAGACTGGGAAGAATGTGGAAGCTATTCTAAGTAGGAAGTGTGCCTCCAGTAACACTACAAAATGTAAAAGCCTTATGACGGCTTTAGCAATTTTCATTTCAGCAAGGTTTTCAGATTACATCCTGTAAAGTGTGTTGTTTTTGTCACTGAGCATTTTAGTGACATTCTTACCTCATAACTTTGACTACTTTAAAACTGCAGGAAAAGTGTATTTTTATTGTTTGATAATGAGAGCAGTGACAGGGTGAAGGATAACTCTCACATTAGCAAACATTAAGGGTCTATATTAGGAAATCGAAGTTATGGAACTTCGAATACCATATGGTCGACACCATATGATCGAAGTTTCATAACCTCGAAATTAAAAGAAAAAAAAAATAAAGAAAGGAAACGTACCCTGATGGGTTAAAGCAGGGATCCAAGCCAACCTGCACCTCCCACACCCCCGCTACTTAAATATACCAACTCTGAGATCGCACTTTAATGCACTATGGTGCGGGAAGGGAAGATTTCCCTTTCCTACACTGTAGACCGATCTCAGAGTTGGTATATTTAAGTAGCAGGGTGGCAACCCTACATGGGGGTGCAGGAAGCCCCCGCTTTAACCTGCCAGGGTACGTTTCCTTTATTTTATTTATTTATTTTTTTAATTTCAAAGTTACGGAACTTTGATCATATGGTGTCGACCATATGGTATTCAACGTTCCATAACTTTGTTTTTGTAATATAGACCCAACGTTAAGGGGTACCTCATTGTTTTTGTGGAAATACCCATATTCTGTATTACAACTGTTTATACAGTAAATTACTATTAACAGTTTAGAAAGGAGCAAAAGCACACTAAATCCTTATTTTTCAGTAGAAGGTTTGCACTCTTCCTAAAATCCCAGGCTATGGAATAAACAAACAGCAGAGCAGAAGACAGAATAGAAATAAAAAAATTAATTCTCTTAGATGTCCCCCATGGTAAACAAGTCTGCATGGTCTGCCTTATGTGTTTCCACATTTTGCATAGGTATGATTTCTTAATGCAGCTACCAAAATGTTTATGTCAGGAAATGCAGCTTCTGAGAATTCCCACTCATCCTTTGTCTTACATATCACAGATTCAAACCATCATCACCTGTCAAGTAAAGTTTGAAATGATGTCCCTTTCTTGGTATAACTCTTTGCACATATATTGCTGTCACCAAAAGACAAAAATTCATTTTATGTAGCATTATTTGGAAAATGTGCTCCAACCCCTAAAACCACCGAGTGCTCATCCATCTGATTCCCACAGGCAGTAAGAGAATGGCAGTTCAAATATTTCCTTTTTCAACATGATTGCAAAAAATGAATTTAGCAGTGAAACTACTGAATTTCACTAGAGCAATAACTCTGCATTAATAATTTGTTATACTGCCTCAAAACATTGTTCAAGTACTTTTCACAAAAATTATTTTATGACACAGAATCATAAAATGTCTCAGCAATAGTTTTGTTTAATTAGTCAGAGGTAACCTGCAAAATTATGTGCTAGGCAGCAAAATATATTTTTCCAATAAACTTTAGCATTGTTATTCATGAAATAATGTACAAAAATGTCTCTGTTGAAACTATAGTGTAAACTATTAAAGAAATGAGACATTTGCAGGTTGCAGTTCTGCACTCTACTTAACAGTTTGTTTATTTTATTTACTTGTATTTTTTTTTCCTGGAATAGAGCACTGATCTCCAAGGACCTTTTTCAGACTCACCCCAGGAGCACTGTCTGGTTAAATGACTTTTTCCTTGTCACGTAGCTCGTTAATATCAAATATTTATTTTATTACTATGAAGGTGGACAAGGCATTAAGATCCATTTTCGTACATAATATAACACAAAATAAATCATCATAACACAACCTTCCTGTGAAATATCTCAGAGATAGGCAGAATGACTCAAAACCATGGCAGACAACTGCCTTCTTATGTAAATCTGATCTCCACTGGTACACAGTAGATGATGGGTGGGATTTATGAAAACTTTATTATGTGGCAGGTGCGCAAGTCACTGTCACTCCATGACTAATGTACACCCCATATCCATCGCCTGTTATACATTATATCCTGTCTTCTAAGGTGGCAGGTGCATGATTGACTGTCACCCCATGAAGACATGAAACCCACTGTCCTGAAACCATGGAAACATCCCATGAGTAACTCAAAATGCAGGGAGTGATACCCATATTACACACCAGCAAATGCTGGTGAACAACATGCATGTATCAGCTATACAACAAGACAGCTAATAAATGTTGAATGAAAGACACAACTTAGTAATTTAATAAAACTACTTATAAGAAAAAAAATGAAAACTGTGAACTCTGTTCAATAAAAATAATATGCATTTGTTAACCAGGTAAGCGCACTGGACACACAGTCCCTTTTCAGAGGTGAGCCGAGTGCAATGTCAGGTTAAGTGACTTGCTCAAGGCTACACAGTAGGCAAATGAGGGCTAAAGGAAGCAAACCCTGTACTGCACAGGTTACAGCTGAGAGCCTTAACACCCCCATACTCCTCCCTCATACATGACTACTGCCAGACTAGAAAGAATTGACCAGGATGTCAAAGAATTGACCTGGAATTTCATGGAGCAAGAATGTTTCAGAATTGTTCTAATGGGGTAGGTGTTTGTACAAGGGATGCACACAAGGGCCTATCATATCCTCCAGAAAAGACATGCCTCTGTGGATGCTTAATTTCTTGGTGCTTTGCATGCAGGCTTAGCAGCTGTGGAAGAGACATATGATCCATGAGATGTGAGGATATTATATGTGATCCCTGATGTAGACCCAGAATCCACAGAAGATATAGCCTGAACAGATGGAATGTTGTTAGTCAACATATTTTCTGTCTGTGGGCTCTTGTCTTTGGGAATGGTGTGAATTCCAAGCGCAAGGTGATGATACAACTCCCACACACCACCATGTATTCTTCTTTCCATCCCACCTATAACTGCCTCCATTTATTCAAGGGCATCACTGTTACTACAACACCATGTTACAGGCATGAAACATGGCTTTAGTGCCCATTTCTCATCATAACATGTCATGTTTGCGCATGCCACTTTCAGCCAAAATAAAACATTAGTTGTTTCAGTAAGTGCTACTTGAAATAAGTAACCTTTATTGTTCAGTACTGTGCATGTTAATAATCTACATGCTTAGGCACTGCAGCATTGCTAGAAAGTGTGTTACCACCATACTGGTTGGTTTATAATTCATTTAATGTGCAGTGTTTGAAATGCCAAGGCAGCTAGTGTTATGCTGCATACTTGTTAGGCAATCAGTCAGTACTGTGTTTTTAATAGGAATGAGCAGTCATTTGCTAGGAAATGGATTATTTACAAACTTTGGTGTAAAATGTGGGAACGGAGGGACATAATAAGTACTGTCCTGCAAATTACACAGGGCTCCATGCATGTGCATTACTGGAATATAACATAGCAGGACAAGAATATCTGTTTTTGTGACTTTTGTGGGAGATTTGTGATTGCCTGAGCAGCAAACATAGTGGCTTACTCTGTGAAAAGGAAAACAAGGTTCAGATGCAAAAATCTACCAATAGCAAGGTACTTACATACAAACTTTCTAATTAAGTGAACCTTGTTCTGCTATATACAGTGCAGTCACCAAAAAAACTGCATGAGAAACCAACTAAAAGCTTTAAAAGTTGTTTCACACCTCTAACATTTAGCTGGAAGTTACACCTTTGTTCCTAAATTCAAGTACATAAAACATAACTACCAGTACAAACATGCAGCTAATAAACTGCAATGTAGTTATTTAAATCTATTAATTTCATACAGGCTAGCTTGGTGTTTATATTTAGCACAAAGAGGAGGAAAACTGAAGCATTTTTTTTCATATCATATGTAATTTACATTTAAATTATCCTCTTCCAAATTTACAAGAAAAATAAAAATATAAATAAGTAATAGTGGCCTGAAATAAATTGTTCATAATCAGCCAACAGCTTTAAAAGATGTCAGAAACTTTACACTGCCTTTTTAAACAGGTAGTACATCAGGACAAATTAAAATTCCACATGTATTCAAGAGATTAACACTGGGTAATTAATCACAGCCATTTATTTTATGCATTCTCGAAATGGATTAAAGAAATTGACCACATGGGCATTGCTGGTGAGATGAATTTTTGAACTCATTTATTAAACAAAAATCAACATGGTTATGATGGTAATTATTACATGAAACATGAGCATATGGATGAATAGTTTATTTATTTACATCCGTACTGAATAGCCCATCTTCGTCAGAAACCTTAGGAGTAATACCATGAAGAAAGGGTAGTGCTATGTACAATATGTAGGCATACCTAGGTTTACTGCATACAAATTTGTTGGGCTTTTTGTCATAGTTAGGTACTTAGGTATTGTAATGCATGTTTTTCATCTATGTATGAAAAGAGTTATACTAATGGAAAAAGTCCAGGTGACCAGACCTTTTTCCATTACTATAACTCTGATTTACAATGTGCACGCTGACCAATCAGCGTGCACGTTTTGGAATATTAATGGTGGGTCGTTGTATAATGAAATATTTACAGCGCACATACACTAGGGTTACAAAGAAATGTCAAGGTCAAACAGATATGCCCTAATGGGCTACTTAAAATCATTGTTAGCTTATAATGCAAATTTCATGAGGCCCTGCTTCTGACATACAGAAGGGATTCGATTAAGCTCTGTGTCATTTCTCTATTTATTCTGCATTCTTCAACCTAAATGCATAAAATAATGTAATCTTTTTCTATTGCATTTCATTTATTCAAGTGGTAATAGAACTGTATTGTTAGTCTTCTAGGATCTTTTTGGCTGAGTAGCTGAAACAATTTTTGGAATGGTGAGAGTCTGCTTTCAAGCTGGTAACATTAACCTTATAATATGTCAAACCTGCCCAGTCTTTTTTAATAAAATATTCCCAATAAGGAAACTCCTGGCTTACAAAAGGTTATACAGGCAGCATAATTTCCCTTTGTATAGGTGCATAATGTGAGTAAATGATCTAATGGTCTAGGAAGTAGAAAGTCTGAAAGGACAAGTGCTGTACTATAGACTGGGAAGGGACAGGTCCTGTACTAATGGAAATTGTCTGCAACAGTGAGAAGGCAGGCTAATTTGGATGTTAACTTTTGTGGCTCTAAGGAGGCATTTGGGCATGGTGTTGCAGCCTAAAGCAAGTGGTAATATCAATGACCTTGAAGAACTCTATGCCTTTTAATGCCTGTAATGTGAGAATCCATGGCTGTATGTGAGCAGCATTCACAGGGCCAAATAAAAATAACAGAAGACTCTGTAAAAAATAAAAATAAAAAATAAAAAATAAGTATCTGCTATAAAAGTTCCATGAGGCTGGGGAAGACTGGGACTCTCCTGCAGTAGGACACATACATCCATAGGTATATACGGTCCTGAATGTAAGGAGAGCTTGACACACTAGAATAAAAAAAATAATCTAATTCTCTGTGTACATAAAAAAGAAAGTTTCATTGATGCCAGCAGTGAGATAATATACCATGGGGGCAGTAATGTCAAAAAGCATTACTACTGAACTTTAATTTTATAAAGATGCATTTGTATTAACTCATATTCATATTTTTACTGTGCATGTATTTTTTCTAATAAATCAAAACTTAATATGGGAGTGATATTCTGTACAAGAGTTGTAGTCAAAGTCCAAATATATCATCAAATATATAAAGCACTGAAAATCAATTAATTTAAAAGCACATGGAAGGAGACAATGGAAAACTTTTTTTTTAAATAGAAGGATTATGTGAAAGGGATCAATATTACCAAGTGTAACATGGGCAGCAAAGTACAGCATTTTACTCCTATATTTTAACAGCACAAAGTGCACTTCCAGGCTGCAAAGCACTACAAGGGACAAAGGACAATGTTAGAAATACTCTCTAGGTAAGCACGCATTGATATATGAAACACCTATTACATTACAGAAGTATGAAGAGATGTGAACTATGCAGGGGCAGCTTGTGCTATCGGACTGCAGGACTGCAGCCCCCCAGCTTTAAAATAAAAAAAAAAGAAATTTAAAATAAAATAATTAGCTGCAAGTCCAGGAATTCAAACTGCGCATGCGTGCTCAGTAAATTCCAGGTTTCTGTAAATCCAGACTGCTGTTTAACCAGTCTGGATTATGAAGAGAAGGCATCAGTGTACAGATGCCCAGAAGTCTATGCAGTTTGTAACTGCATAGACTGGAAGGAGATTGGACTGCAATGTCTGCAGTCATGTTTGTGGATACAAGGGAAATCAGACTGCAATGTCTGATTGGCTCTTGCTGCAAGAGAAGGGAATTTGGAATGCTGCTGGGGAATATACAGTTACAATTTGTGTGTGTGTAATGAAGGGAATTTGGAATGTACAGTGTGTGTGTGTGTGTGTGTGTTACTCAGGCTCAAACCCTGTACTTTGGGTACAGGTAGCAAGAGCTTGAATTCTCTACCCACCACCGTTTGTGAAAACTGTCCAGATTTTTGCCTCATATATTTGTTCTGTTCTGTTCCTCATAAAATCTGTTGTTTTCTGGATTTTTGTAATCAGTGAAGGATTGAATTCAATAAATAATGACAGGCATTTGAATTTCAGACTTCAAATACTTCAGAAAATACATGATAACACAAAACCTTTTATTCAGCAATTTTCTAAGTTTATATGATCAATATTTGAAATGTGTCCCTATTTTTGGGGCTGTATTCCCCCATTGTTGGTTTTGTCCAGGTATTTTGTGTTAAGTGGTTGAGAGCTATGGTGAGAACTGAATTCACTAAATGATAGCCATTTAAGTTTCTTTCTTCCTGTCTTTCAAGCAACAGCTGATTTGGCATAGTGGTTTGTTGCTATGACTGTAGTGCACAGTGTCCCGAGTTCAAGACTTTGCAATGAAATACATGGTCGCAACAACATTTTATTCTAGCAACTTTCCAAGATTATACAAGCAATGTTTAAAATGTGTTCTTGGTTTTGGAGCTTTTGCACCCCTCCCCCCAATAAATGTTTGCTTTTTTACATTTTTCTTGTTCTGCAAAGTTAAGAGATACAGTTGAGTATTGAGTGGATTTTACAAGGAGCTGAGAGCTTCAGGTGAAGAGAAGTTTAGTGCTACTTATGCTGTTGCTGCTTGCACTGTTAATAGCATAACTGGTTGAATACTTGCTTTTGATGCAGAAGGCTGTGGGTTCTACTCCCACAGCATGTAGATGCATTGCTGATACTGTAATGTGTTGTACTTTTAAAGGGGGTGGATGCTGCAGTCCTGAGAATGTCCTGTTTGGCAGAGATGCCTAGTAACTATGAACCTGTTATCAGTTTTCCATCCATTCCCTATTGCAATATTACTAGCTTATCATTTTTTTTAATGTAACATAGGCAGTTTATTTCTCAAGGGCAACAGGCACTTTATTTTTAGATGAAACAATGAAATATAAAGTTTTTGCTAGCAGCAACCTCTTCATTAGTTACTGATCTCTTTAATGTGGAATTATTTAGATGATTTTTACTTCTGCAGAGATTGTGCATATTTACTGATACTGGTGGACTGTAGTAGTTTGAGTAGAATGTTATGATGGAAATGCTCTGAATTGGGTAGTTTTGTCATTATTGGTGCATGCATTCTGTTTCATTGTTTGTTTACTGGAAAAAATGCTCCAAACAATAAATTTAAAACACCCTCTAACAACTGTACTGTATTATACAAGGAATATAATTTAATACAATCATGAAGGTGTTTATTGATTATCTGATCAGCTCAGGTATGCCCCCTCCCAGTTCTTGGTTGGATATGTTCAATTAGGAACCAGCTAAATCAATTGTCTACAAGCACACATATTTTCAATGACTGAGTCTAAATGCCACTGAAAGTGATGAAACCAGATTGAAGTAATCACTTCTCTTATAGCTTCGTTTTTTTTTTTTGGGGGGGGGTACTTATTGTCTATACCTAGGGAGCTAAGTCTGTTGTATGGGATTTCTGCCACACAATTCTCCTGGCTGAATTATACCTTTCAACTGTCCAGATTTTTGCAGAATGAATAGATTTTTGCTTCTTATGTTTGGTTTGTTCCTCATAAACTTTGTGGTTTTCTGGCAAATCATTTAGGAATGAAGTCACTAAATAATGGCAGACATTGAGTTTCAGACTTCATACCCCTAAAAAAAATGCACGCTAAAGCAAAACCTGTTATTCTATCAACTGTCTAAGTTTATACAAGAGCAATTTTTATTACTGTTTGTTTGTTCCCCCAATATATTTGGCTTTGTCCAGATTTCCTGTATTTGTGTTTCTTCCTACTTTATTACTGGGGGTATTGACTGCAACTCTGATCTGCGATATATAACAATAAGTATCATTTTCTGTGCTTTTAAACTGTTTTTTTTTTGAGTGTATCTGCTTTATTTTCTAATATATATATATATATATATATATATATATATATATATATATATATATATATATATATATATATATATATATATATATATATATATATATATATATATATATATATATATATATATATGTACTTGTTTCCCACCTTTCTAAGCTAGTATAGTCCAGTTTTCAAGTTAGTGCTGAATTCAGGGCTGTGTTACAAATCTCTGTGTTTGCCCATACCTTACTTGGATAGAAGGAAGTTTCTCTGTTCACCTGTGAGAGAGGGGAGCTTTGAGCAGCCTATCTGTCCCTGGAGGAGTGGTTTCAGCCCAGAAATTAGTAGCTTATTGGCCATTTTGGGCTACTTTCTATCTCTTTCATTTCCCTGCTAAAAATACCATGTTTGCCCAGTTTTGAACGCCGGTTAGCTAGGGTAAAACTATTCCCGGCTCCACAAATTCTCCTCTTCAATTTTTCCCTTGGAACTAGATAAACTTTCAAATTAAGCACTCAAGCCATTCATTTCTCAGCCTGGCACTTGCTCAAAACTTATAGCAAGCACTTATAAACCCTAGCAATAGACCCTCCTGTACTGTACAGTAAGGCAAGGCTCTCTATTCGACCTTACCCGCCATCCAGTAAAACAGTTCACTGTACCTATCCAGGCATGTCCAAAGGACAGTTTCAGGTGTGCTCTCCAGTCCAGCTGGTGAATCTGGGCATTTTGAGGCAATGTTACACCTGCCTCATGTACACAGACAACCCCCTCCTCCTACCACCCAACACTAATACATGTGAGAGATGCAGTTATACAGCCAAACTAGAGGCTAAGCTCTCTCAACCCAAGACTGGATCAGACAGTCAAGAGGAGAAGGGAAATACTTGCATCACACCACCAGTCTTACATAGACCCATTAAACCAGCACCGGAAAAAAACACACATAAATACATGGAAACATATTCGGAGGCTCTAAATAAAAATCTGCAAAACCAACAGAGACCTCCAAAGCAAACATCCAAGCAACCTCCACCCCCCCAACACAAACCATAAAACACATATGTCACAAAACCAGTGTGCCATGCAATCACAGCCCTTAAGGCAAAATAACATACCCAACATACTAGTAATAGGTGACTCTATAGTCAGGCACACTGACGTCCCACTCACTAGACTGAATAAGGAGAAGGTTATTGTTAACTGCCTGTCGGGTGCCAGGATCAGCTACATAACACAAGCACTCAGGTCACTCCAGAACAAGTACAAATATGACTCTGTCATTGTCCATGTTGGTGTAAATGACCTGAGCTATACCTCCCTGGACTACATGAAAAGAGACATGGAAGAGCTCTCTGATCATGTAGCCCAGGCCGGTATGACCCTGACCCTGAGTAGCATCCTGCCCTCACCAAGAATGATACCACGGTATAAAGAAAAAAAATCTTGATTTCAACAATTGGCTAAGTTTCTGGTGTCATTCAAAGGTGATGTAGTGTCTGTCTGCCTGGGATGACATGCTCGACAAGGCACACTGCTTCGCTACAGACAGCTTGCATCTGTCACCCTTAGGCTTTCGTATACTTGCCAAGGCTTTTGCCACCCCCATAGTGCCTTTTTTAGGCAAGACTCAAAAGACAAACCCACCGCCGTAAATAGCACAAGTAACAAAAAACTGAGCGTAATGCTACTCAATGCCAGAAGTCTAAACCTCAAAATGCATGCACTCGAGGCACTCCTCAGTATGGAGAAAATCGATATATCTGCAGTAACAGAAACCTGGTTTAAGACTCCAGAGAGCCCCCCAGCAATACCAGGCTCCAACTTATACCATACATTTTGGCCACAGAACCCAAACCGAAATACAAAAGGTGGGGGCGTATCCATATTCATCAAGGATACCCACACCTTCCAGGTTAGTGGCACAGCACGATGCTTCAGAGATCATCCACATGCAACTAACAATGGGCAAAACTGCAATTCAAATTGTAGCTTGCTACTGATCACCCACCATGTCCCAAGAACCCCATTCTGTGTTTCTGGAAACACTGGGAAACATAAAGGTCCTACAAACCCCCTAATATTGGGTGATTTCAATTACCCAAACATAAACTGGGAGAACTACTCAAGTACTAACTCCCTTGCCAACTTTTCCTAGAATTTATAAACTCAAAAGCTCTGGTTCAACTGGTCAACACTCCCACCAGAGGTGACAACATACTGGACTTGATCATCACCAACATGGGCGACCGGTGTTCCACACCAGAGGACAACCCCTCGCTGGTTAGATCTGACCATAAACAAATCACTTTGGATATCCATATTCCGCCCTCACCCCCGGACAAGAAAGCCACTGTGAAAAACTTTTCAAAAGCAAACTTCACGTTACTTAAGATGGAGGTGGGAAGTTTCAAAGCCCCCATGCTGAAGGATAACACTGTCCAAGCTGCAAATTCCTTTACTAATGCATTCTATGGGCAGCTACAAGAATGCATGGATTGTGCCATCCCAAGCAAAACCAAGACTCACTCCTCCAAGAAAAGGAAACCAGTCTGGTGGACTCCTGCCATAAACAAGCTATACAATAGAAGGAGGAAACTAGTACAGAAAAGAGTAAAATCCCAAAAAGGGAAGACATCCTTGATCAGTATCAGCAAGAAACTACGATCCCTCATAAAATCATCCAAGGCGAGCTTTGAAAGAAAAATTGCCAAGGACTCCAAAGATAACCACAAGGCATTCTTTAGCTATGTCAAGAATCTAAGTAGCAATGCTCAGATCTGCTCGGAGTTAGTGCAGAATGGCACAAAATACACTGAACCAACCGATATCACCAACATCCTGGCAGACAGGTTCAGCGCAAACTTCACCCCCCCCTCTCACCCCCAAAAGGGCCCATAACTATACCAGAAGAATGTAGAGTCCCTGAAATCACAGATACTCAGGTTTAAATAGGTTTAAAGGCTGAAGTTAGAAAATAATGACAGACATTTGAGTTTCAGATTTCATACCCTTCAGAAAATTCATACTAATGCAAAACCTACTATTCTATTATCTTTCTAAGTTTATAAGAGTAATATTTAAAAAATGTCCTTATTTTTGGGCCTTTGTCCCAGTTCTATTTATGGCTCTTCCCAGATCTCTTGCTCTGAGGTTGAGAGGTATAACAAATGTGTCAGGGCCATCACCATCAGCCAGAGACATTTCTAATTGTGACATACTTGTTGCACCCCACTCCCCCATGTAGTGACTCTGGATGTGTCCAAGCAAGGTAAGAAGCAGTTATGTAGTGTAAGTGTGCAGAGTATCCCCTCATCCAAGGTAGACAAAAGTACTACAATGGCTTTTCATCTGTCCTTGATTTTTCAGAATGTTCTGGTTTTCTGTCATATTTTTATACTGTTGATTTATGCTTATTGTTCAGAAAATGCATGTTGTTGCAGTGCCTGTTGCTCTGTGTTTAAGTACCAATGCTTTAATGACCATCAGGTAAGCTTGAATGAGATTGTAAGAATCTTGTAAGCTTTAATAAGCATACTGTTAAAGAATTATCAACATTGAAAGCCTTTTTGTTGTTGCCATGCAGAGAATATTTACATAACTAGATAACATATAAGCCTTAGGTATTGAAATGCATATGACAGTATTTGTAATAAAGGACAGGATTACAGTATTTTAAGAAGCTCATTACATTTGTTGTAGACTTGTAGTTATCTTTGCAGGCTTTACCTGTAAACTAAAAATAATGTCAATCTATCATGTGGGGTCCATAACCTGTGCAGTAATCCTTTAAGCAATGTATCTTGAGCTTGTTTCTTGTCTGCTGTTCATTTTTTACTTTGGTCATGTTTTCTCCATGAAACAAGAAGATAGTTGTTGTCAGGCAGCAGGACATTTTTGGATAAGGAACATTTTTACAAGTGGGGTGTCACAGAGATTGCTACTTATAAAGCTGAATATAAATTATAATTAGAACTGCAGTGCATGGAGAAGTGGTTTGAGTTGCTTGCTGCTTGTTTTTTTTATACTTGATTTTGACTGGCATTCCAGTAATGTATTTAAAAAGTAATTTATTTTTTCATGCCTCACAACCTGTTTGTTTCCCTCTAGATATTAAGTAAGATGTCATGTAGCCAATGCATTGAAATATTTTTTTCTTCTCTACTTCATTTTGTCTTGATTGGACTCTCATAATTACAGTTTGGCAGCCAGGGCAGCGTATTTAATTAAAGTCCAAGTTTCTGTGGTTTTGAGCATAGCTCCACCCCTTTCTAGTTGACCATGCCTCTTCCAGTTGGCCCCACCCATTCAGCTGTCTCCTGCAATCCCCCTTTGATTTGAAGTCACCAGCCGCCAGTGGAACTATGGTAACTGTGGGGGCACAGAGAATGTAATAGAACAACAGAACTAAGAGGTTTTAGACAGACATTCTTCCCTGCTGCAAGTGTTAATGGATGTTTCTGATGACACTGGTGAATGATTGTGTCGTATAAGATATGTTGTTACTATAGTGCTAATATACAGTACTTGTTCTGTTTTGAACTGGAAGCCAAAATGACAGTTATTTTGTTTGGTTAGACTTGGAATAAGTCATTTCACCAGAGTCCCCATGAACATACAATGTGTGTAGATAAATTGATATAGGTATATCTGCTATTCCAGCTGCTCACTAATCCTGTAATATCTGACTTCTGCACCAGCTTTTGCTGGTTTCCCAGATATAATGTTTTGTTCATAGTGCCTAACTTTATTTAGAAGTTTAACATGTTACAAAGGAGAGCAGTATAACCTTTGCATTGCTTGAAACCTTACTTACAGTTTCTCACCACTTTTCAAATTTCCATTATAAAAAAATAGATATAATTAGCATTAATCATCAGATAGCAGCCATTTAGGAATTTTTTTTATAAGCGAGAGCATCTTGTTTAATATAGATAAAATAATCACACTGAAAATGTCCAAAAGTACACAAAATCACATGCCCAACAAGTGACACTCAAAGATTGTCTAACCCTATAAAACAGTTTTTTTTTTAAAAGATGAGATTCTCTGCAACCCCAATGTGGGGGATCTGGGTCTACACCACCCCTGATCTCTAAATATAATAACTCTGATATCATATAAGCTTGGATAAAAGGAAAAATGTGTATGCAGGCATAAAATTCACTCTTTCCCTTGTCTATTGAGTTCTGCAACCTAAAAAGAAAGCAGACCATATGCAAGAAGTTAAGTTCTGTTGTACTAAAACAATGTCTTTGAGAACACATTCCCTTTCTCCTGTAATATTTTATGACAGGATCATCCACTATGCAAAAAACTGTTATGGTACCACAGCTCAGGCTGTTTATTATTGTTATACATGTTGTAAAACCCAAATTATGAGCTATTGTTTATGCCTGTAATTTACATTTAAAAACAGGAAACATTTTAAAAGAAATACAATTATATATCAAATATGCAAAACCAAAGACGTTTAAGCAAAATTAACAGATGAAGAAAGTTATAGTTACAAGAACTAAATATAGTTAAGTCAGACTGTACAAACTACAAACTACAAAATCTTTGTAATCTGCAGACCAATATCTGTTTTCAATGAAAGCTTTGTGAAATAGCATCAGATTAATAAAATAACATGGACCAAAATTTAAATGACTACTTTACAAACAAACCAATACATCGTATTACTTGTAATATCCAAGTATTCTTCTAGCTAGCATTTAAAATATGATACTGATGTTTATTTTTCTTCCATGTCTTTCAGTTCCTTTGCAATGTCCTATATAGATTTTCAGCTAAGTCTTTAAGTCATTACATACTTAAAAACTAACAGTATATATTATTTTATGTTTTTCAGATGTTGCTGTAATGAATACCTTGTACATGCTAGTCTTTACTGTCTGAGGACTGGGAGAATTTTTTTTCCATCAGTGTTATTTACTATCCAGGATGTGGAACACTACATCCCTTCCAATAAAATTAATCTTGTAGCTGATTTATAACTAGCATTTCTGCCCTGAAGCTGGCTAGCAGTGTTCTAACATTTAACCTTTTGTTTTACACAGATGATGTCAAAAGTCCTGCTATAAAACTCATGCAGTGGATTTTGGTGGAGTGTATGTGTACTGAATGAATGAAAAGAAAGGAGTGAGTGACAAAAAAGTTTGCACCTCAGTGCATTAAAACACGTAGAACAAGATAATAAACAATAAGATTATAATTAATACATTTACTAATAAGAAGCAGGAAATCAGTGAATGGTATGAAATGAGATATGATTCTGTGCTTCAGAGACAGGATATGTGGTCACTTATTACAACGGACAACAACTTTTTGCAAAGTGATGGTGATGGGAGGGTGAGGGTTGCCTGAGAAGATGTGGAGGAATTTGAAAGTGCACTTTCTCAGGATCATAGACATGGCAAGACAACATAACTCAGGCACGTGCATTCTTGTGGGAAAACTAGCAGGAGAAAATGTAGAGATCTATGCATAGGTGGGTGTTGGTAGAAAACAGGATGTTGGAACAGCATGCTTGATGTATCAAGTCATGCTTTCATTTCTTTATTCTAGTTTTAAGTTATGCATGTTATTCCCCAAATATTTCATAGAGTATAACAAACTTCAGGGATGTCTGTGGGAATACAATGCTATATTACCATACATAATATTGTGGTCGAACACAGCCATGTCATTTGAAATATGCAATGCAGTATCTTTCTAGGAATCTAATTTCCTGATATACTGTTAACTGATAATTGGGTTTATCTCTTTTTTTCTTGTATTTCATTACTGGGAAATTCTGACTAGGTGGAGCTTGTTTTCAACAGAAGCACAGGGAGAAAAAGTATGCAGTGTACCAATTTGTTGTACAACAGGATCATTTTTACTATGCATTGACTAAGAATTGAGTAATAAGGTAATACAGAGTTATGGCAATGTTGAGAATTATAGTTACAATGAAGAACACTCATTTAAGAGGCAGAAATGCACTCAGACACATATATTTTACAAGTAGCAATCCATTTTTATTCAGATTATTAGAAACAGAGTAGGTACAGAATGAAGGGAGAAGGGAGAGGTGGCAGACAAAATATGTACACATGTAAATTAGTAGTAAAAGGACATGATTGGATACAATATATAACACTAGTAGGTAACACATTGTCCTGATATATGCCTCAGCTGGGTTTGGAGATTTTATGACTGGGTAGAAACGAGGCTCTATACAACTACTTTATATTTAGGTAGAAAGAAATACCATTTTCTGATAGGTAGAACTGCATTAGTAATGCATAAATTAGTGGTATGACATAAAAATTAGTAGTATGTAACACAGCGCATGCTGAGTACTGATATTAATAAAAATATGATTGTGTCATAAATTTTGAAAAATGGTGATAAAAAGTAGTATTGGGGCAGGTTTGGGATGAGATGGGATAGGTGATTACAATAGGTAAGCAGTTCTATGTTATGGAAGGGGATTAGAAAAAGGATAAGCCCCCCCCCCAAAAGGGGGGGATTTGGAAAGAGAAACAGATATACAGAAATAATGTAATGAAATATTACATGGGCAGTAATGACAGTTAAGTTGAGAGTAAGAAGGATTGTTTAGCACAAGGTCATATTCAATGTGTTTTAATTAGCTTTAATTACTAAGGAATTCCAATGTTGCTATAAAAAGAATATATGATGAGTTTCTATATTGGCTGGTTAATGGAAGAGCTGTTACTAGCTGCTAATTGTGAGTCTAGTTGCCTGTGTATTGATTGTGCAACACTGTAGCATGGAACTTTAGGCATTTATAGAATGATCTGTGCTATTTTTTGGAGTGAGAATGCTAGGACATTTAGTATTTCCAGCCAGTTCCGTAAATTTAGAGTCTGGCAGTGATGTGTTTGTTCATAGGTTCATAGGTAGATAATAGGCTATCTGCCCTAGGGCATTTATAAGCCTAGCCAGAGTGTATTTGGCTTCTGCCTCCATATTAGATTAGCCTACTGTGCCTCTGTAAAGTAGGTCACAGAAGGTACCCTTTTAAGATTAGTTTACTGTGCCTCTGTCTAGCAGGGACACAGAAGAGATCCCAGGGGTGAATTTGTGATTTCCCATCCACGCGTCCAGATTTCGCTTGAAGAGGGTCAGCGAGGGGCTATGTCTAACATGAATTGGGATTCTATTCTAGAGTGAGGGGAGCCTCTGGGAAATTAATCTGTCCCTCCAGCATGTCCTATTTATTTTTGTGCTGAGGTTTAGGTCCCTGGAGCATGTAGCTCTAAGGGACTTGGATTTTTTGAGGTGGAGCATGTCCATTAATTCTGGGTTTGACATGGCTTTGTACGTCAGGCATAGATCGCCTCTGAGTAGGCGGTAAGCAACTGAGTAGAGCTGGAGTTTCTTTAGTCGAGCTGCATAGGACATCTGTTTGTAGCCCATGATCCTCTTGGTGAGGTACTTTTGGGGTTTTTCCAGTTGCTGCAGGTGTTGGGTAAGGTACATCCCAAAAGGGGCATTGTATTTAATTATGGTCCTGATGAGTGATGAGTAGAGGGGCACAATGACCTCTCTTGATCTAGATGCGAACCCTTTCGTGATAAGGTGGGCTATATAGAAGGTCTTTCTAACCACTTTGGCAACGTGATTATTAAAGGAGAGATTACTATCTACGTTGGTCCCCAAATCTCTAATTACTTCTTCCGTACTTAATGGATTACCACCTATGTGGTAATTTGTGGGCACCTTGTTTTTCCCAAAGGGTTGACTATGCACTTTTTAGCATTTAGCTTGAGGCTGTGGCTCTGGCACCAAGCATCCGTCTCTTTGGGACCCTTTTGGAGGATGCTTGTGTCAGCTGGAGATTCGATTATGGCCCCCAGTTTGCAGTCATCTGCGAACTTTGTCAGCCATAATCCCCCCGTGTTAGCCTGAACCTCAGAGAAGTATATACCGAACAAGAGAGGTCCCAGAACTGAGCCCTGTGGGATGTCACTTGTAAATGGTTTGGATTCGGACATGGCACCTGCAATTCTGACCATGTGGGTTCTATCTCTGAGCCAGTTTGCAACCCATCTTGTGATATAGGGGTTGATATTTAAGCTGGTAAGCTTATTTATGATGCCTGAGTGGGGTATTGTGTCGAAGGCTTTTGCGAGGTCCAGATAGGCTGTGTGGACTACCTTACCCTCATCTATGGCTTTGGTAACTGTTTCAAAGAAATCAACTAGGTTTAAGAGGCAAGATCTGCCCTTAACAAAGCCGAATTGGGTAGGGTCCAGTGTCTGTTATAGTTTAGATATCTACAGGATGTTCACTATGGAGGATTCTTATAGATGTGAAGGAAGTGCAAAGCTTCTTGTAATGACAATACTTGATTGTTTTGAAAATTTCAGTTTACTTTATAAAGAAGGCCAATATATATATATATATATATTTTTTTATGATTTTTATTCTGGCTGTCATTTTTCAGTTCTAATTCTATAGTTATGACTGGGAGTACTTCTTGCTTCAGAAATATTATAAAGGCCATTAAAATAATGCCATATTTATTAATTAAGATCTTCCTGGTTTTCTGGTAAATTACTAAGATTCCTGATCTTAAAAAAATAAAATTACAAAAGTACTATGCTGTTTAAGATTCCAATTTTCTTCAGAAGTCTGCATTAAATCACAAGCTTCTTAGGAAGAAGTTAGTATACCAAGATTATAGAGTAAGCTAGTTCTTGCCACTTAAGGGACTGGCACTTTGCTATCTTTATGTCAACTGAAGAAAGCCATACCAACCAAAACCACTATGAGTGAAACCAATACATTATCCATACCCATAACAAGCAGGAATTCACTGTAATTAAAATGAACAATGCCTAAAGTTTTCAAAACACACTCTTACTTTTATGTACTGACTATGTGTTTCTAATTTCTAAGCATCAAGAGTCAGAGACAAAGCCAAAAGTAATAATGAGACAAAAGCCCAAAATCAAGGACAATTTTTAAATATTACACTAATTCACCTAAAAGTTAACAGAACAGCTTTAGTAATAACATCCCAAATCAGTTTAAAGATTTTCTGTCTCACAGGCACTTAAAAGTTCATATTGGGTCCTTCACATTATCTACAGCCCCACCAACCACAGGTGTCCCACAAGGGTCTGGACCCTCTCCACCATTCTAATCTTCCTTTTTATTAACAATTTCCCTGATGATTTACCTCAGCCTCTCACTGTCAATCATTACATAGATGAAATGGCTCTCTATAAACCAAATCAATCCTCCTCAGTCATTAAAAAACTTTTAAAACAAGACCCGTCACAGCATAGCTACTGGCTATTAGACAGAAGACTTATCTGTAATACGGAGTTTACAAAAGCTATGCTCTTAGGGGCACAACAAAATTATTAGGATTAAAGGTACCTGATCTATCTGAGGCAAGTAGTGTTGTTGCCTTGAAATGGTTCATACTTCTGGTACTTTAGTGTTTGGCTGGATCAGACCATAAACAGCACATACCACATCAGCCTAACCAAATCCAAAACCAGCACTCTTTCATTTTAGCAAAGAAGCTATCTTACTTCCTGTCACACAAAGGGAGAATGGCAGTAAGTAAGGAATACAATAGTCTAGTTTGAACAAGGCTTCCCCACCGTTGCAGCAGAGTGTAAACAAAACACTATATTCCTTCAAACTATCTCCGATAACATGTGTAGGTTTATCACTCTATCCCCCAAATGAGAAAATAGCCATGCTGTACAAGCGAGTCCAAGCTAATTCCATGTTTTTAACTCAAACACATCTATAACAAGACTTCTTTCCTAGTTCCTCGCCTCTCACCTGAAATTTCAAACTACAATCTCAGATCCATATTCCTAACTCAGTTTCTTCATTTCTCACCTCAGGCAACAAGCTTCATTGACTGGTCACAGTTTCTTTGTACCAGCCCCCAGTGATGGGAATCCCTGCCTAAATACCTGAAAAAAATATCACCACTTATGTACAGTTCAGTACGAGCTCAAATATTCAGTTTTTTTTTGAAGAAGAAGAAAGTTTACCTACTTCAGCAACAATGCTATTACCTAATGTCCATCGTTCTTCCCCATAATTCCATACATGTTCTGCTTCCGATATACTTACAAATAACTGGTGAATGCAAACAATATCCTGCACCTCCATGTTTCCTGCTCCCCTCTTCCTATCAACTTGCCTCCTTTTTATCAGAATACAAATTCCTGGAATATAATTCAAATTATTTTTATTCACTCATGCAATTTGTTGTTAACTATTTTCATACTGCAACTGTCCAAAATATTTTTTTGCAGTTTCTAGAACTCCCCTTTTAAAAGCTTCCTTTTCTGCATAAATTCACCTACTAATCCACTTTACCCCCTCACCTTAAATGCTTTCCCCTCACTCTCCTCCCTCCTTACAATATAATGTATCAGTTCTGTCTTAGTCCTGCAAGCCAATTACACAACACCCAGGTGGTAATTAGCTAAACAATCTGTTCAGTTTTTTTGTGAATTTCATTTTGCCAAGTATTCATTAGCATCAGCTGTATATCTTAATAGTATTAACCAGTTATATAACTAACAAAGAGCTGGTAAGATAAACAATGCTTACTAAATAATCTATGCTTGACTTTTATGTCTGTTAAATGTTTCTATACAAACTCATTTTTCTGTAACTCAAATGCAAGAATGTCATATTTGTTCATAGCTGTTTTCTTTGTCATTTCAGTTATCTTTCCTGGGCTGCATCTACAAATGGTCTAGTGGATCTATGTTCTACCCTTGTTAACAAACCATCAAACAAACAAACTAATACATGAAATAAACTGTCATCTTGCTTGTAAGATCCATGCACAATTTGTCTTTACATACTCTTGGACTTTATTGTATAATTTTGGTGGTGTACTTATCCACATACTCTGATACTTTATTGCTTAATTTTGGTGGTGCACTTTGAAGCCTCTCTTGCCTTTGCTGCTGGTTCCTGTCTTCCCTGTGGTTGATTCTGTCTTTTGGTTCTGTGCCATCTGAGACTAAGGCTCATACTGTGATTTCTCATTTTAGCATCTGAAAACTCCTGTTGCCATCTGTTTCACCAGGGGTTCAGTGCTGCTCATGATATGAACACTGGCTTGTATGGCAAAAGTGCAGTTTCTATCGTTACCACACACACACACACACACACACACACACACACACACACACACACACACACACACACACACACTGTGAGATTTGATTTTCTACACACACACACACACACACACACACACACACACACACACACACCTGGCAAAGGCTGACACAGATTTACCTGTTGTGCCCCCTTCTGCCCAGAGTATTAGGTGGTTATCACCACCACCAGACATTCCACAATCAGCTATTCTAAGGGCCTTAACAAAGGGTGTTCAATTATACTGTGTAATATTAATACTAATACTAATGGTAATACAAATGGTGGTAGTTAACCAAGACAGTTAGGCCTTCTGAAGTAGCCCACAGAGTGCCACCAAATAAATATAAGCACTCTCAAAGGTTAAGTATTTTCTAAAAGGACCAGCCACAATACAAGTGTTAAATATATTTAATAATAAATAATAAAAAAGCATGAAAATGCTCAATATATACTTACAATAAACTACAGAGTTCAAATCACAGGAAATATTGAAAATAACACTGATGGACAGACTCATACAATAAAGAAAAACAGTCTTTAAACTAAGCTTCACTATATTCCTGACTGAATCTAGGAGAATTATTGTTCCCTAATAACTTACTTGATAGAACAAGGCATGATGAAATACATCAGCAGTCCTTCTCATCAGGTTCCCCAAAACAGGATAATCAATACTCAGAGATTACTCCCAGTAAAATATAATAGCCAAGATATCTTATAGAATGACCTAATCTGGCCAACTGACTCTAGGTTCTTACAGTATCCCCCTTTGAAGCTGTGACAGGAATTTAGCATAGCTGGCTACAATGCACATCTAAATGTTTATGGCAGTGCTGGGGCTTCCTCTCTTTTTACTGACCTATGAATAAAGGCTGCTTCCAGACCCACCATCTCTGGTCCTGTTCAGCACTGTGGGATGCCATTTTAATGGTTTAACAACTCATTTATATTTCCCTTATTTTTCTTAAAGCAAGCTAGCTGATTAACCTCTGCTGTCCCAGTATCTTCTATTAAAACATATACATTTAATTCAGTTACAATAATACATGTACATTGTTTTCATTCCAGCAGGGTGCACTGTTGATACATTTTAACACAAACAAACCTCACATACATTTTCAGCAGTATATCAGTTTGATATACAAATGACGTATAATTATTTAAAAACTTCCAGCTAGCTGTGCTGGCACAGGTCATACATCTACTGCCCTACTTCTACTGGCATGGTTGGCAGTACCTCCTATCATCACAGCCCCATCCTGAGACACCCTGTGTTCAATATTGTAATGATAGGTTCTACCCACAATAAGATTGTTATTATCTGTGACCTGTTGCAGACTGCTGACCTTGTGCCATTAATAGAGACCTCTGTGGGCCTTTGCTTGTGGCTGTTTGTGGCCTGGACTCTCCATTATTCACTGATAAGGTGGGACAGGATCAGTGAGGCTCAGACACTGCCTGCTTCTGTAGCTGTTTCACATTACTAGCATCTTCAACTCTTGACATTGTCATAGACACTGGAACACACTGATGGTACCTCCTTGTCTACCGTTCAGCCAGTTGTGAAAGGATTTCTAGTCAGGAGTTCACTGACTTCTTTGTTACATTAATGACCAGTAGGCCAAACTGGGCTTTTTTTAGGAGATTTCAACATCTGGACTGACAAGTAGTGTAAGCCTGCTATAAAATAATTCCTTTGTATTGCAAAGGGATTTGGGCTTGTTCAAGTTCTTGCCACATTGACTACTCACTGGCCACACACTTAACTTGGCCTCCTACCTCGGTGTGGCAACCTTAGACTGAAGTGTGGAGCAAATCTTTCCATAAGATAACAATGAAGGCACATCTCCCTAACCTTGAGCTGGTCCATTATGGAAGCTGTATGGCATCACTGTAAATGTGTTTGTTTTAACCTGTCCCTTCTGTAACATCAGAGGGCAGTGCCAGTGATCAAAAGAGGTTGTCTTGCTCAGTACCAGAGTCCTAACTTTGGTTTGTCTGTTACAGATTCTGTTGTATTGTGCTTTGGCCTAAGTATGTAAATAAAACTGATGTTGAACTAGGTATGGGAACCAAGATGGAAAGCGTGGCTTCCATCAATTAAGTGTTACATTTCAATATCTATTTACATATTATAATAAGTTGTTTATTTGTTAAAATTAATAAAAAGATTAAAAAAAATAGCTATTCAGTGCAAGTCTGCAGAAAACAGTGCTTTGGTAAATGTATGAGCAGCCAGAGTGCAGAACAATGCATGTTTGTATGCGAGTATGTATGTGTGTGTGTTTGTGTGTGTGTGTGTGTGTGTGTGTGTGTGTGTGTGTGTGTGTGTGTGTGTGTGTGTGTGTGTGTGTGTGTGTGTGTGTCCAGGGAGGGGGTCACTGTATTATGTTTTTGTCATGCTCTGTATACTTTGGATATAGAAGTGCATTCTTGTTTCTTCAATGGTAGTGCAGATAATGGGAATGTAAGTCATATTTATTCACTTCTATCTGCAAAGGATTTGGATAAATCACATTATCATGCAGTGTCTACCACAGCTGGACATTGGACGGCCAGTATCTAACATCTGTTTGCATTTTGAATATGTAAAACATAAGAAGCAACTCAATAGCTGGCCTCTCCAGTACTTAATTTCATTGCAAGTTAAATAAGAGTTGAGAAATAGCACAAAGGCAAGCTCTGCAATGCATTATAACAGTAATCCATTAATATGTATATTATTTATTTATTTATTTATTTACATCTGTTTACCGGGAGGTCTAACCATAGCTCATAAGCTAATCTATAAGCCTTCTAGTTGTCCTGTAGACCTGTAAACCTCTCTCCTCACCATGTATCATCCAAATAGACTTCTGTGATCAGTCAATAGGATGCTCCTTAATGTAGCAAAACCTAACCTTTTTGCCAGTCAAATGCATTACCCATATGCTATAGCAAAACTATGGAATGCTCCCCCTCAATTAGGTCTACTAGCAACCCTGAATGCTTTAAGACTTAGCTGAAACAACACCTGTTCTCCCATTGGCTATGTACATGTACCAGCACTGACTATAAAAAAAATATTCCTAGCCTTCCTGCTTTTCCTTCCTATCTCACTTATGGCTCAGACTCCTCATATATACATTCAGTGCTTCCAAACATGTGCTACCCAGCCACACATACTCTACTTTATCAGCTACCTTCCATATCTTCTATTCATTCTTGATGCCTATATAGCAATAGCTCTAAGGCTGTCCCTCACTCTCAGAATCTTTAATCTGCTGCTCTCCATTTTCCACTCTCTACTACAAAACTGCAGTACTGTATTTTTTACACATTCGCTATTATCCCATGTCATCAAGTGCATTCTTGTTTGGCTTGCATACTAAAATCTATCATCGTATAACTAGTATTATCTATTTTATTGTATCACCTATTCTGTAATGTAGTGTCCTCTACCATCACTGCTTGATTTCTGTATTTTGATTCTGCAGCTTTATCATGTTTTGTTTTTTGGAGCTTTTCTGTATATGTATGACACAGACATGTACATATAAACTGTTTATTCAGGAATGTTATGTAAGTGCACACTGCTACCACCATTTACAAGTAAGCAGAGCAGGGACTGAGGTACATCAAAGAAAGGAGTAGTTTTGTACTCAGAAACAACTTTAAAGTCAGCCAACATGTTCCCATTCCCCTTAGCCCATCATTGTTCCTCTCAAGTGAGTAATTCAAAAGCTGCAGATCATATCTAAACACTGAAATGTAAAAATGAGGGGAATGTCAGTGATGTCGCTAGGTATTTTATACAGTCTTACGTGCTAGAATTTTAATTTTAAATAAAGTCATGGCATGTTTTTTCAAAATGTTATTTTATTAAGTTATAGATTTTACTAAATGTTTTTAAAATAATATTAGTCTTGCTGTCTAAATGTTGTTTATATTGGTATTATTATTATTATTATTATTATTATTATTATTATTATTATTTATGCCTGCTATTCCAAGCTACATTTGTTGGGAGATGGGCTACAATTCTGGAAGATGATGTTGTTGTTGTTGTATCTTTCGGCTTTTCCCGGTTAGGGGTCGCCACAGTGGAACTCCGGTCCGCTAATGATTGGCAGTAGATTTTTACGTACCGAGTTGCCAGCCCTGACCCACAACCTTCAACGAAGGTACACTCATTCACGCATGTTTCCACACAGAACATGCTTTAGCTGAGAATCGAACAGGACAACGTCTTACTGTGAGGCGACAACGCTACAGCAGTACCACCACCGCAGTATAGTTATTAATTCCAAAACTCCTGTCTATGCCCCAGTATAATAGCCCAGCTGTTCCTAAACTTAACTTATTATTCCAACTAATACATTCTCAAATGACATCTGAAAGAAGCTCTTACTGACTCATTCTATAAATAAATCTCTGTGTGAACTCATTCTTATAGTACAGTTCAGGAGTTTCATTGGAGGTAAGCAGAGGCCTGGGATTATTGCTGACTATATGTATGAAAGAAACTGTGGGAACGTACAGGGATCCAGGGATGTTATTGCCACTTTAATGGAAGATGTGGCAAGAAAATGAGGCATAGGTGGTGGTGAAATGACTGATGGTGTCTTTAGACACAGTTCATATGACCTTGAAATATGTTTTATAAAAAGGTGAATATGGAAGACTAGCACCTCTTATTTATGCTGAGGTATGACTCTAGCCCCCACCTAATTTGAATTATATTTCACTCTTGGTAGAGAAAGGAACCATTCTTGCCTTAAGGAAAGTTAACATTATTATTGTTAAAAAACAAAGATAATGCCGTCATAATTTCAGCTCCTTTAGAACTAGTGGGAAATATTATATAGTGATATCCCTAAACAGTTAAGAATGCAAACATTAGACATTTCTGGTATGACAGGCAGCCATACTAATAAGAACAGAAATATGCTTTACTTGACAACTGTATAATATTCCTGTGTAGGAAACAAATACAATGACAGCTGTTGTAGAAACAAGGAAATATGTCAGAAAATGCATTACTGTCATTCATTTATCTGAAGTCTAAATGGTTTAGAAATGTGGAAGTATTACAATAATGTGAACTGTATCCGGAATTTGTTATTTTCATTTTTGATTTATGAGATACCGGATATGTCAAGATTTCCCTCCCTCAGGCTGCTGTATACAAAATTTAGATTGATGCCTCTTTGACCCTTGATTTATTTCCAAGGCACAGTTGCATTTCTGAGCTTTAAATATCTCTGTTTGGCCTCATGAATTTTTTTGCAGCATTACCACCTTCACAAGTAGTTTTACAGTTCTCCTCTCATGGGCAGGGGCAACATCTGCAAATGGTATCTGCAAGTGATAAGTTATCTGATTTTCAAGTGAATGGCCCCTGCTCCATTTTCAACTGGTTAGTTTTTACAGAAAGTCTCTGTTCCAATGATAATACATGTAAAACTGTGGCAAATTTTATTGAGTTTAAATATTGACACTAATGTTTAACAAAACGATATTAAACCTAGCGCAAAGTTATCAAAGGGAAAATATAGAACGGTACATACATAGACCGTAGTCTGCATACATTTGTATTTATTTTTCTTTTTTAATTTGTGGTTTGAATAAATATGATTATCCCAATGGCCTCTTTTCAAGCAAGCAACAAATTGCCATTGTAAGATCATTAAAAATGGTTACAATGCAGAATAAACAGAATAATTACCATAAATACATTGAGCAATAAATGATGTAACACTGGTATTTAACTTTGTCAGCCAGCACAGCTTTTTTATCATTTTAGTGAATATTTTGAGATATGTGCACAGACAAGAGAAGCCTATTCCACAGTGTGGCATCTGAAATGATGAATAATATACTGACGGCTCTGACTGTTATAAACATAAGTCACAGAGGTTTGGAAAGGGAGTGGAGGTCTGAGAGTATGAGATTCAGGGAGAGTGGGGCACTTGGGAAGAGTAGACTTCAAATTCAGAAAGAGACAAAATGCAATAGTCAGTAATGGGAAGTGATGTAGTGCTGGAGGACATCCTTGGGAAGAGAAATTTAGTGATGTTCCCATAGCAATGAAGGAAGGGTAAGAATGCAGAACCTATATGAAGTTTGGGACTGCAGTGAAGCAGCTCCTAGAAACAGGAAGTGTAGACTGAATTTGTGCAGTCAGTACTCTTCAGATAGAATAAGATGAGCTATCCCACAAACAATACTGGTGCTGGAATAAACTCTCCAAGCTGAATGATAATTTCAGATAAATATTGTCAAACGGATCTGAAAAATGTGGATGTCTGATCAGTCTAAAAGATGTCTTTTATTTTATTTATTTATTTATTTATTTTTGCAGTCACTAAGAACATAGTTTAATGATGAAGAGCCCCCTCTCCCAAGCATTTGGAGTGCTGAATGCCTAATAATGTTAGAAGTGCCACTATTGCCTTCCCAATCAAGGATTGATATCCGAGTACAGGTAAAGAGAAAGAAACAGGGGGATCCCAAGTGAAAGACCAGCACTGGTAGAGTTTTTAGTAGAATCTAGAACAAAAACTGCTGTTAAAAATTGAATAATAAGTAAGACATACAAAATATTGCATGATAACATATAAGAATCGATCAGAGGAGGTTAGAAGGGATTGGGAAGAGAGATTGGATAAGCAATTCACAAAGAAACAATGGGGGAATTTATGTGTGTCTCCCAAGTAAGCAACAAAGTCTAGAAGATTTAGAATCTTTAGGTGGAATTGTTTAAATAGGTATTTTTATACCCCTGATACGCTCCTAATAATTTTTCCTCAGGTAGACAGCAAATGTTGGAGGTGTGATGGGGAAGAAAGAGGTAACTGGGTACATATTTTCTATGAGTGTAATGAGTTGGTAGACTTTAAAGACTCCCTGCAGATTACTCTGTCAGAGATAATGGGTGAGAAAATCAGTGTAACTAAGGAAATTATTTTTTTTTTAGCTATGATACAGAATCTGAATTGCCAAGACATAGGCCTTGCTGAGTTAAATTATGGTGGCTGCCAAAAAGCAATTACTAGAAAATGGAAATCAAAGTCTAAACCAACTTTACTAGAAGTTGTGAATATAGTAACAGAGATAAAACAACTGTAATTGGGATCTTTAAAAAAGGGTAAGAACAAATTACGTAGAAATAAAATGGGAATTGTGGGAACAACACATGCAGTGGAGGAATGAGGTTCAAAAGATGGCAGCATACCTCCCAACCATACTGAATTACTCCTTTTTTACTGAGTTTTGGGGTCCAAATAATGGGGTGCCATGATTCTCAAGTGGCGCCCCTTCATTTAAATTTTCCCATCTTTTTTTAAATTTTTTTTTTTGCTTTTTGAGCTGACATCATTGTGTGCACAATGATGTCAGCTCCGTCAGCCTGTCGGAATTCAGCTCAAGGGCTCACATTTCTGGTTTCTTCCCTGGAAGGACTTTGAATAGTGCAAGCGGGAAATACTGTTAACTTGCGAATGCAAGCTACTGAACTGCCCAGGAAGGACTTGTGATTGCGAGTGGGCACTGGGAATTGGCTGAAAGTACTGCTTGAGTGAGCGAGGCATACTGGATTTGGCTGGAAGTACTGCAGAGCTAGTTGAGCGAGCGAGGTATGCTGGACATGGCTGGAAGTACTGCAGTACTAACGGAATTGCAGATCTGGACTGCTTTGTACTGAGGAACTGAACTGCTGGTATCATGTCCTCCATGCTGGACTGCTTTGAGGTATCAAAGTTGTGTGTTTGTGTGTGTGTGTGTGTGTGTGTGTGTGTGTGTGTGTGTGTGTGTGTGTGTGTGTGTGTGGTGTGTGAAAATGTCCCAGGTGAATACCCTTGGTAGCTAAAAAGAGCTTAAAGTCCTTAGCCACCACCACTTGTGAATTTCTGCCTCATATTTTTGTTCTGTTCCTCATAAAATCTGTGGTTTTCAGGACTTTTGTGGCAAATCAGTGAAGGATTGAATTCACTAATGACAGGCATTTGAATTTCAGACTTCATATTCTTCAGAAAATAAATGGTAACACAAAACCTTTTATTCTACCAATTTTCTAAGTTTATAAGATCAGTATTTGAGATTTGTCCCTATTTTGGGGCAGTATTCCCCCATTATTGGCTTTGTCCAGGTGTTTTGTGCTAAGACATTGAGAGCTATGGTGAGAAGTGAGAACTGAATTCTGTATTTCCCCATTATTGGCTTTGTCCAGGTTTTTTGTGCTAAGAGGTTGAGAGCTATGGTGAGAAGTGAGAATTGAATTCACTAAATAATATCCATTTAAGTTTCAGTCTTCCTACTTTTCAGGAAACTGGTGATTTGGGATAGTGGTATGTTGCTCTGACTGTAGTGTACAGGGTCCTGGGTTCAAGACTTGGCAGTGAAATGCATGGTGCTAACATAACATCTTATTCTAGCAACTTTCCAAAATTATACAAGCAATGTTTAAAATGTGTCCCTGGTTTTTGGCCTTTTGTCCCCCCCCCCAAAAAAAAATGAAATTGAAAATAAGTGCGAGAAGCTGTGCAAGATGCATATGGCTTACAAAACTGTCATTTTATTTGTGTGTATATATATATATATATATATATATATATATATATATATATATATATATATATATATATATATATAGTGTATGTGTGTTTGTAATTAGACTCTTATGATGGAAATGTTCTGAATTGGGCAGTTTTGTCCTTATTGGTTTATGCATTTTGTTTCATTGCCTACTGGAAAAATGTTCAAACAATAAATTTAAAATGCGCTCTAAGTCTAACAAGTGTGCTGTATTATACAAGAAATATAATTTAATAAAGTCAGGAAAGTGTATCAAAGAACACATGTATGTTTCTTGTTTTGTGTGCAAGGGGCCTATGATTTGAAAACAGTCCAAAGGTAATCTTTATCCACACTGGCCAGATGTATTTTCTTTGGATGTGGTGTAGTATTTAATGCTGTTTCAATGAATGTGAGTTTCAAGGGCAGAGAAGTTTTAATGCTAAGTTTATTTTTATTGTGAGACAGTATTGCTTACTTTGTTTAGCAGATGTCTGTTAGTGTATGTGCATTGTGCTATAAAATGTAAAAATAAAATCCAAATAATCATTGTAGAACTAAAGTAGTATGCACACATTAGTGTTTATGGTAAAAGGGTGAAATAGTCAGGTAATGGGACATTGGAATGGCTGAAGATGGCAGGGGGACTCTGGTGCCCTGTTTTGGTTGTCTGTTCTTTAGTTTGCATTTGAAAGTTGGTATCTCACAATTCCATTGGAGTGGGTGGGGTTACATAATTATGAATGCACATTTTATGTTAATCAGCGTACAAATTTGTACCTATTTTTCATGGGCCTTGTACAGATTTTTGATGTTTTCAGGTTGAGAGGTATGGATGACAGGATTTGAATGAGCTATATAATGTTTGACTGACAATGACTGGATAGATTACAAGTGATGTATAATGTTTGCAACTAAAATTATGTCAGTATGGTTTGTTTTTATTTTTAATAATTTATAATTGCCCATATCATACATGATAATTTAATAAAGATGTTTCTTATTTAAAAAAATGTCTGAAGTGCCACTAAGCATAGGTTTGGTTTACAGTATAAGCATCTTGAGGAAAACTAAGAGTTTACACAAAGCAGTTTAGGTTTTGTCTTCTGGCTGATGGTTTGGGGTGATGAATTATTTCTCAGGGTCCAGATTATCTACATACAATATGGCCTATAAATCAGGAGGAGAGACATAAAAGGCCAAGCACAAAGTTTTATGTTACTTTGCAGGGAAATGGGGAGGGTGCAAACAATTGCTTTAGTGGCACTCTATAACCTATCACAGATCAGCGTGAGATTACATTAACAAACACACACTGTCATATGGATGCATGCAGAGCTGGTGTTATAAAGATTGTCTCTGCCAAAACTTGGTTATAGATAATGTGCCAGCACCCCTGAATTCTAAATGCTGCACTATGTCATACGTTTTATGATGTTATGTTTTGGTGATGTTTTCACTTTTGTTATAAAGCTATAAGTACCCATTCAATTAACCAATGCCATCATGTTTTTTCATTGGTCACAGGGGGCCACCACTCTGTTTAGAATATGTCATGCACCAATCATCCAATATGTAACAATAGTAGCACTGTATATTGTCAAAGGAAAGGCATCATGGCCTAAAGAGGTAATCACTCCATTAAACCCAGCATGGATCAAAGTAATTATCAAGTACAGCGCTCACTTCAAGATATAAGTCACTAAACATATCAAACAATTAGAACGACCCCAAAGGTTTCCAATCAAAAAGATCACAGACCTAAAGTCCTAGAGCAATCAAGAGCAGCTGAAAGTTGTATCCCTTTATTCAGTGTATTATAGATTTTTGAGGGGAGATCTCTTTCTCACTGCATTATTAGAGACCCATTTTCCTGAATCTACTGTATCTCTACAAACTCCAGTGTTTCTATCAGTACAAGAACAAGGGTCTTAAATCTTCACCAACAGATTTAAAAAAAAAACATACTGGAGGGAGAGGTTTAAAACCCAAACCTCTAGAATAAACTTCCCCTGCAGGTTAAGTGTGGCTCACAATCTTCTTTTAATTTATGACCTAGGTGACTGACTGGGTAGCCACAAGTTTACTTGGGGATTGTGTGGTATGACCCTTCTGAGGAAAGAAGGTGCAACATAAGGGAGGGTACTGGCAAGGTGTGAATGGTCATAAGACTTAGTGGCCATAGAATACCTATGAAATCTATGAAATAATTTTCATACCACTAATCATACTCAGCCTGCCTTAGTGGTACAACTCACTTGCAGCAGATCAGTATTCATAAACCTTCATGTTTTCCATCGATGATCTGTCATCCTGTTTCTTTCCACAACCTTACAGTGTGTAGTTATTCTCCATAATTCATTGGTCATTATAGATATAGTTAGTGCCTCTCAGTGGCTTAACACCATATTGTAAGTCCCATGAAGTAGATTATATACTGCCAAAAACACCTTTTTTGGAATTTTCAGGTACCTTACTTGATTTTTCTTTTCACAGCATTCTCAACAGCCACTCCTCTCAAACATTCAAAGGCACTGTGCTCTATTTATCTACTGCCTATTTTCAGCATTAATGTACCTCAACTCTGTGGCATACCACTTTGCTTATACAAAGTTCTTGTGAAATTTTAATTCTTGCACTAATGTTTTCCTTTCACATGAACTTACAAAGACACTTGCAAGGCTACACACCAGTCTGAACAAGCATGCATGTATACCGCTATGAATAATAAATGATTTTGGTAAAAAAAAATGCTTCCATGTATTTTTATGATTGAAAACTTTCTTATTTGTGAAGTACAACAAATAACACAAGTACTGGTGTAATAGAACTGTTCCTTTAGGCCTTTGATGCAAAAGGGCACAATCCTGCAGTTAAGGGTGACCCCATACTTATCACTACAATACTGGTATCCACTTAACTTTAATTTGAGGAGATAAAATAGGTGTTCACATTCAAGCAAAACGGCTTTTCTACTTGAAACTGAAGCAGGATGCTTGCTACAGATATAACAGGCATCATGCTACAGTCAAACTGTCACACACTGAGCACTTCAGCTGTGACCACAAATGCAGTAGTGGCATTTCATTAAAAAAATGCCAGGACTGCTACCTCACACTATCAGTATTTGTCGGTTATGACCCCTGAGAGTTTCAGGAGCAAGGGAAAAATGTATTTCCCTTGAAGAACAAAGAGAAAAAACCTCTTCTACTCTGAGACCAAATTGAGCTGCATGATACAATTGTAACAAGTAGTTTAGTTATGGTTCACTGCTACACATTGTCACTTCCGAATCTGTGATCAGTTACTGGGTATTACAGTCATTCAGTCATGCCAAACCTTATAGGGTTTCATACTTTGTATTGTTCAAAAAAATGCATGTGCCAGTCAGAGGGTTCAAACAAATTAGAAAGACACAGGGTGAATTTGAAGGCTGCCAGCCTAGCTAGATAGAATTTTGTAGATAATTCTATCATTTGTAAATATTATTATAAGCCACAGGCTTGTTCTCTTAAATGGAAGAAAATGGTGTTAAATGTGGAGCTGCAAAAATGTAACAGTGCACTCTGCTGTGGGAAAGCTGATAAGTCAAGCATTGTGTAATTGTTTGATCACAAAACTTGAAGCCGAGATGTCTGGATGAAGGAATTCTTGCTTTTGTTTTGAGACAAGAGTTAATTGCTAGAATTTGCATGTATAATGTCTTGTATTGCTGTAGCTTCCTGACCTGGTGCAAGATCAAAATGGCTGTTACACTCTGAGCTTCTGTTAGTCTGGGAAACAGAAAATAATGATATAATCTGAAATGAGTCAGTGGGACTGTGTTATCAATTTAAGGACAGAGAGCATTTAGCATTTGCCTTGAGAACATCCAACATCACCAGCACTCTGCCTATGCTCTATATGTAAGTTTATTATAGAACTGTGTTTTCTCTTAGATATAGCTAGGAAATAGGAAGATTAGATTAGTTGTTTTTCTGTATTGATGTCAGAACGTTTCTACTGTATTATTTTAAGCATAAACTTTTTTACTGCATTATTTTAAGCATTTCTCTGTGATCTCTGAACTCTTGACTAGCACTGTGTAGTGAGAAGTATTGCCTTGTGTTTTTATTATTTATTATTAAATATTTTTAAACCTTTCAACTGTGGCTGTTTTGTGTATAGATAATTTAAGTTCTAGAGTACATTGCATGTATATAGTGATACTGTCAAAGCCACTCCAATAAGCTTTGCTGTTCAGTCACACTTAACATTTGGATAATAATATTGCACAGTAATAATTGGATGCCCTTAAGTAAGGGCCTTTTTAGTAGCTGATATTAGTGGTTGGTGGCAAGTGGTACTACAGTATAGTCTGGGTAACAGGGACACAGCTAGAGAACCTGTGCCAGCCTTCCCCAGGAGTGTCTGTGTGGTTGTATATAACTCTTATCTCAAAAGTGTGTGTGTGGTCAGCTACTTGGGTAGGGACATGAAGCACTGGTTGGACAGAGAGGGTGCTGGAGGTTTTAGCTTGCCCACTAGGCTGAGATCTGGACTCTATAGCTGTGCCAGTAGGGAGTCTTATTGGGGATCTGGAGAGAAAGGGAGAAACCAGCCCCAGATTGACTGTGATCTCTGTGTGTTCTTAAGGGAAATTGTGAATTACTGTGTGTGTGTGTATTTGTTATCCTCCCCTATGTGGACACCCCTCACTGGTGTTGGTGGTGAGGATTGAGGCTCCATGATTGCTGGGCCAGTGCACAGGCATCACAGTGAACATGGGTAAACATCTGGTAAAATGATTCCTAGAAGGTAACAGTAAATGGGGGTTGCACATTACTGAGCATGATTACCAGTTTGGGAAAACAAGGGGTCAGTATTAGATTATCTCTTTTAACATGTACATAACTATGTAGATAACTGATATTGCAAGGATGTGGAAGAAAAGGTATGCTATCATGTTACTAACTCATAGATACACATAATGGCTATGCCATCACATTACTAACACATAGATACACACTATGCCTACAAAACAGCAAAGTATAACAACGAAGAAAAGAAACCTGCAAAGGTTTGAAGAGTAATCTAAGTCAGTTAAATTTCAATGCAAAGAAATGCAAAATAATATTATTAAAAATCATTGAGATCCTGTCAATCTGTCAAATCAACTTCAACTGAACTGAATTTGACCAAAATAGTTATGCAGAAACTACTTTTTGTGAAGGCATAGTTTTCCCTTTTGTCTTACTGCTGTGTGACCTTGGAGTAAGTATATATAAATTCAGGGATGGAGGTGTCCCCCCCCATATAGGAGATGCAGGGGGGGGGCTTGTCCCCTTAAAAATACGTCCAAGTTTCATGAAAATGATTTTGGCGTAATTGTTTTAGTCAAATTCACTTTTGATTGAGTTAGCGTTGACCAAAGAACATGAACTTAAAGTGTCAATTTTCAAAAGGAGTACATGGCTAGAGGAAAAACAGTAGCTCAACACAATATGAAAGGAACATAGGACACTAGCATCAGATAAGTATAAAACAAAACACTTTTATCTTGTTTCCCTTTTTAGGCTGTTTGCAAAACCCTATCTAAAATTCTCTGTGCATTTCTGGAGATATCACTTACTTAATGAATTGTAAAGAATGGGCACAGTTCAATGATGAGCAACAAAAATAGTCCATGGCTTTCTCTAAGAGCCATACAAAGTGAGATAGATTTAAAGAGGCTTATATGTACAATCCTGAAAGAAATACTATATGTTATGACAGACACATCTGAATATCTCAGGAGGTCCTCAGTGTTTATCAAATTTTGCAAAGGACAAACTTACAAGAAAAAGAAAACACAATTTGAAGATAAGAAGGTGGCCAGACTAGGGGCATGCAAGGAAGTATTTTTCACAGACAGAGCAGTAGATTACTGAAACGGAGCACCCTAAGAGATGGTAGCATTATAATATATGACAGAATTCAATTCATGTATGTATAAGGCTCACATAAGACCAGCCTTAGCAAAGCTTGGGGAAGTTAAGCTACAGGTTAAGAATTGCTCTTGCTTAAGCAGCAGATACTGACATGAGCCGACTAAGGAGGACAAGCAGTCCTTATATGCCATCCCAATCCAGGTTTCTGGGGTTTTAGGTAGTTTTAAAGAAATTCTTTGGTCTGTAGTTATCATCATGTCAAAAGTCAGTATGAAAGAATAACTAACCACAGGTGTCAAACATGTGACTCACTGTCCTTCAAGCAACTGATGCAGCTCATGTCAGATTTATTAGTTACAATTTTTTTAACCTGAAAACAGCTTCATTAGAATGAATGAAACACATAATCCCAACACTATATGCTACTTTATGATACCCTTAAGTAAACCTAATGTTCCAGAATATCAATAAACAGATTAACAGGTTGTATCAGAGCTGCTAAGGATTGCCCATTTTACAAGATGTTGCATATTTACAAATTAAAAATTGTATGTACCATGCATAGAATCTAAAGAGATACAAAATTGGTAAGTTTGATGATAGTCCCTTTATATAAATATAGATATGAAAGATAATACTCCCTTTTATGTGCCCATGTGTTGCTTGCATCACTAAAATAAGTATAGAAAATGGTCTACAGCTGAAAAGAAATGGTATACATGCAGTATTACAGAAATATAAGACCTACCAACCAGCATGAAGAATGACTTTGCAACAATTGATTTGCTATATGTTTTAAAAATTGAACCTGTATTATACTGTTTGAAAAATCCATCAAGGAATATTTTATGAAGCTGTTCCAAGTTGTTGCCATGGCTGAAGCCCAATATTTCTTAAAGCTGGCAGCTAAAAACATGATACATTTAATAGCCACCTTCTTACAGTAAAACAACTTTTGAAAACATTTCTTAAACTTATTATGGAACATGAAATGGAGAAATTAAATCCTCACCGGGACTGCAGCCAATTCACTTTTCCAGTGCCGTTTTGTTTATTACATATAATGAAACATGCTTCTATGTACTCACTCAGCAGTCATTCAGAAAGTTCTGTATTTCAGTGTACAAGTAATACATTATCAGTGACTGTTGACTGTTTATAATTAGTCTTTGAACTAAGTTGATCTTAAAAAGAATGTTTATTTTGCAAACTTTCGTTCTCTTCTGGAGAGCAACAGCAAATTTTATTTCATGCAGTTTTATATTACAGGCTGATATTAAGCTAATTGCCCTTATGGGCCATTTTAAGCCTAGCCAATTACCCCATGTGAGAATCAAACCCTGCATCTTGTGTCTGTAAGGTAAACCCCTTAACCATGATGCCAACCTCCCATGTAATAGAAACAAGACGATGCTTATATAGTGTTTAAAATTTAACATTGTTTTAAGAGTTTGAGTAGCATAAAAATACAAGGCACACCTCCACACAGGTAACTATACCTGCATCTGGTGAATATACATAGCATCCAGCTGCATCGTTTAAAAACTATAATTTAAAGTTTAGTAAAATCTGTCATCTTTATTTAATATGCAGAAATAGTGCATTTACTTCCTTGGACTGGGATATCAAGAGATGGTAAGGTCATAGACCCAGTAAAAACAAATCTTTTGTTCCTATATTGCAACTACGCTTGCTGATGTCACAGAAAAAGTAGCAGAAAAAAATCATCTGATTGACTACATTTTGTTATGTTGTTGCAAAGTTCTTTACTGAGTAGCTGTCATTTTGCAGTTCTCAAACGCTTGGCCTTTGGAAAATGTACGATACTTTGCACCATCAACAGAGATGGACTAATAGTATTTTCTAAGTTGCTGTGTTGGAGAGCTCTTAACAAGCATAATTATGAAAGCATGAAGAGGAAGAGAAAAACAAAACTAATAAAGCTTCCAAGAAGCTTCCCTCAAGTTATTCATCACAGCTGTCTGGATCCCTCACTGAACTTTACAATGCATGTGAAAGGCATTGCTCAAGACCAGATGTTAGCTTTTGTGAGGAGGTTTGCTTTTATATCTCAACAGCAAGGGACCAAATGAGTAGCAGTGTATCTTGCATTTGGTTATCTACCAAAAAAGACAGATGCATACTACCTTGGCAAGGAACTATGGGACAAGGGCTAAAATATTACGTTGCTTCAATGCTCAGGAATGCTGTCACTCTGCCTTTAGGAAAATGCCTTGCAGCCCTGTCATACCATGTCCACACATACAGAATGCATATTAAAATATCATAAAACTTGCCTTTTCTAATTATTTGATTCCTCACTTGATAAGAAGACTCATGTGTGGGGAGCTCATCTCAAGGTGGGACACTAACGCCTTCTTATTGTTGTCTTACTGTGAACCACGTAACAGTTCTGCTGGGTTTGTCAAGTGTGTCATCATTCTCTGGCAGTTATTATGCATTACACTATGACTTTAGAGCTTCTAGGACTACAGGAGCTGTAGCCACCCATCCAATATTATTTCTGTTCACCTTGTTGCACTAAACAGACTTATGTTCCACATACTCATCAGAATATTTCACTCAGACTGCTTTATGCATTATTAGCAAAACCAGGACTGCATTCCTTTTCTTGCTAGTTCATTTATCTGTATGGAAATCACTCTATATGAGGATTGGTGTGTGTGTGTGTGTGTGTGTGTGTGTGTGTGTGTGTGTGTGTGTGTGTGTGTGTGTGTGTGTGAGAGAGAGAGAGAGAGAGAGAGAGAGAGAGAGACATTGCTGATTTCTTGGTTTGTGTTGTAGTTCCACAGCAATCATAATATCAAATGTCCTGGTTTTGAGGGACTTCATGCATTCTGGGCCACAGTCTGTGGTGCTATATGGACTTCTTCAGCATCTGAAGTGTTTAAGTCAGCCCCACCCCAGCACTCACTCACTCACTCACTCACTCACTCACTCACTCACTCACTCACTCACTCACTCACTCACTCACTCACTGTATTAGACACCTTTGGCTTGGTCTGCTATTATTTTGTATTGAGAAATTAAGTTTGATGTAGATTAGAATTTCATCCTTACAGATGACCAGATCTTTGCAGATATGAAGTGGGACAGATTTTTACTCTACCTTTGTTTTAATTTCTTTACAATACTCTTTCCACCAGCCTTTGCTAGTTTATTACTAGATTACATTTCGGATAACAATGCCCATCTCAGCTATAAGTCCACTGTGGAGCCTCAATTAAAACATTTATTCCATTATCTGAAGCCTACTTTCACTTTCTGGCAGTCATGAAATCTATAGTTAAGAAGCAGCTGAAAAAAAGAAACTGCATCTGAAAGTTGATTCAAAAATAACCAAGGTAATCCAGAAAACAGAAAGAAGTTGACTAACTCTGGGTCAACAGCTTCCTTTCCTTCATCCTTAGGTCTTCCTGAATAGGAAGACTCAGCTGTTTTTTCATTGTCTTCCATCACTGATTACTCTGGTACCCTTTCCATTCAGTGAGGCTGTGATTTCCATGAAATCGGAGGGTATGATAGCATCTCTACTGTGAAAGAAGTCCTCACACTAGTAATGTACTATACACAACCTGTTTCATGTACTAGGAATGAGTAATATAAATTAGTAAACTGCAGACTGTATTCATTTAAACCTTTCTACCTTTCCAGATTAGGATCACAAACTAAATCAGTTATAAAAATAAGACAGTGGGCTATAGATATGGTATTTTATGGCTTTTTGCTGAAAAACAAAGAAGATGAAAGATAAACATTATTTTGATTCACTTCTTTGTTTTGATATAAACATTTATTTATCTAGTGTTTTTCATCAGCTTGTTTAAATAACATTTATTTGTATATTTTGCATAAACAAATTGTATTATGCATTTGCATGCAGGCTTGCAACAAAAGGCCTGGGTAAATAATGTATGTTTCTAGTCTAAGTGGGATAGACTTAAAAGTGAATACACAGTTCATTTGTAAGTTACCAGTGGCTGATAATGAAGATGCAAACGCAGTTACCCTATAATTAATAACCAATCACAGGCATATTAGTACTGTGCAGTAACCTATCAAAAGATTTGCAGACTTGTTAAGTGTGCTGTGTATAGCTCTGGTTTGTGTTATTTTTTCGTAATTATTAAATGTTACATTGCTAAACATATGGTATATGTTCAATAGTGCTGTTTTTATTTAAGTCACTGTTGCCCTTTTTTGGTAGAACAAATGCTGTGGAATGACCAGGTTGATTTTTGGAGTACAGCTGTTATCATTTGGGTTTAGTCTGTGACACTTGCACATTTGTGTCTCTGAGATGATTATTTCAGTGAATGTGAAGTAATAACTCACTTACAGGAGCACAGAAGAGATTTTTTTGAAGGTGCCAGTTTAGAGAACTGCGCAGGTTACCGGACAACACATCTGCTGTTGTGTCCACACATATGATATGAGACAGTGACACTTTGCTACACTGAACTAAAACAAATCTGGGCCTACAGTGGTAATGGCATATTCTGGTACTGGGCATGCTATCATCTCTTTCTTTGAACTGGTATGGTGTGCATTGAAGATAGCACAACTAGCCTGTACTAGTTTGTTCTGTTTCATGACATCTTACTCACTGCATTATATATGTTATTGCTTCCTTGTACTGTTTCATCTAGCATCTCAAGCACTTGTCATGGGGACTACTACTTTGCCAACTTTGAACATTAATCATTGGATATAACCTATTTTTTCAGTGAAAGAAAAAATAGAATTGCATTTCTTTTCTTAATTGTGTTTTTATTTAGGCTGTCATTGGATCCAGAGTTAGATTAAAGCTGTATAATGTACCACACAACATCCAGAACCTCATTGCCCTAGACCCATCTTGATTCAATTATTTCTTACAGAGTTACATAACTTTTGCTTTGGCCACACTTGCTGTGATGTCATATGTTTGGCCACACCCACTGTGTTCTGCTTGGACATCTAAAAAGATGGCAGCCTTAAATGTATAATGGCAGTAGTGGAAGACATTGCCTTAATTTAGCTTCTGCTTTTATGTTTTCCACTTCTTACATGTTTCTTAAATATAACATTTGATCAAAGACTGCATATTGTGATACTGTATAGAGATATGCTTTAGACTTTCTAAAACTTAACTCTGAAAGCTTACCTTAACTTATAAATGTTTTGGTGTCCCTTGTTTCATATGAGATCAAGGCCCTAAATGGTCTTTTTAAGTCTAACTATGCTCCCAAAGATGAGAATCAATATCTGTACTTTGTGCCTGTGAGGTAATCGCCATAAACATTATGCCAACTCCCAACACTTGTTGTCATTTATTTGTATATAAAACAGTAAAAATTCTTCTGAAAAGTCTATATGACTCACATGGTCTTCTAATTGCAAAAAAAAAAAAAAAAAAAAATCACAGCTGCTGCAGATATGATTATGAATGAATATTTTTGAGTATTTACATGTAGTGATGGTATGTATTTTGATAGCATTGTCAATGTTTCAGTAGTTATTTATCTGAAAATGTATGCTTCCATTCTCAGCATATATTACAGTTTCAACCCTTCCACAAAGCTATATTTATCTTATTTGCAGCTATTTCCTCTCTTTGTCTCATCACACATACAGTCTGTGCTATCAAAATATAAACATGCACTATGCTGAAGTTAAGTTGCTGAAACGTGTTGTCATTGTCTGTGTTGTGGAAAAACATATCTAATGTTATGATTCAGGATCTTCACGATAACTAATAGGTTGTTTAATCTGTCCTGATTTTTAATGATTATTTAAATCAAACATTTTTTTTTTATTTCCCTTCATTCATCCATTCCATCTAGAACAATACAGGGAAAAGAGAAGGAAGAATTGTTATTAGTGAAGGTGGGGTTTCAACATAGTTTTACAGCTCACAACCATACCTGCGATTTTTTTATAAAGTACTGTATTCTTTGTGGAACTCATTAATGTCTGTTCCCAGACAGAGTGAAATATAGTGGTGGCAAAACAGCAACTGAAAGACAGTAAATTACCATGCACCGAAGAGAATAAAACACATGGACACTAAATATATAAAAGAAAAAATCAAAGCAGCTGTTACTACACATAGTATTACTGATATTAATACAAAATGTCATCTAGGATACGCCCTTCTTCCCTGAATTAATGAATCCTTTCAGAAGCCCTTTCTTCCCTCTCACCCAACATCTTGATGAGCTGTTAAAAGTAATTAATTAATAGAGAAAGGTATGAATGTATCAATAATGCTCATGACTGGGAACTTTAGGAAGCAGAATAATTACTGGTATTAGAGAAGATTTCATGGCATTCCCTAAAGGTGGAAAAACAGCCCTGCTCCCATACTTATTTTTCAAGGTTTACTGGTAGTGTTTCACATAAATGTTTTCTGCCGATATGAAAAACAAGGAGCAACAACAAAAAGACTCAGATTCCAGAGCCGATAAGCAAACATCAGCGATATCAAATGTGTTTGAAAACTATGCCATTTGATGGACTTGGACATTCCATCAAAACATTTTGGAAAATTTAAGTTCAAAGATGGAACAAGATTTCCAAATGCTCACCAGAATGGATGATAATTAAAGTTTTTCATCAGACGATCAACAGAGAATCAGAAACAGTAACAGGAAACTGGGCCTGAGAGGTGATACCACAGTACAGCCAGAATGCCAAGTGTTAACCTAAAAGTTGTTAAACAGTTTAGAAATGCGAAGAGCCATATTAAATTATTGGAGCACTGTCTCCATGACACCACTCTCTGTGTGATACAAAAGTGTTCAATAAAACAAAACAGTATCAGCTTCTGAGATGGACAAGCTTGGTGTAGATAATGGTCACCTGCACTGCTTCAAGCTACAAACCTCATCTTCAGAAACACAGACAGATTCAAATTACACCAGTGGTTTTCCAGAATGTCCACATGGACCCTGATGGTGAATGTGACATCATTTGTAGGCTACTGGAGATTAAAACTTTTTAGTTCTGAAGAGAAAAGATTTGTATTTCTTGATCTAACTTTTAAAACTCAGAGGAAGTCCACCCAGGGTAACTTATGATTTGTTTAGGACACAGAAGTCCACAATTAAATGTTTTCAACTCATTTAATATATTTAATAAAAAGCAAATTATTTTTCACAGCCTCATTTGGAATGATCTCAAAAAGATTTATTGACACACTTTAAGGGGAAAATTATAATTCACAAAACAAAAACATTGAAAGGAGAAGCTGATAAAGAAAGTCCTTTTTTGAACTCAGTATGTTTTATGTCAGCCATTGTACATAATCTCATTTACACATTTGTAGATATTTTATGGGATTGAATTAATTATAACCATATTAAAGAAAATGTTTTTATTTATTGTAATGATACATCTAAAGAAATCCCAATCCCTCCACACCAGACGTTCCTGAGATCTCAACCTCATTACCACAATCAACAGAACATGCTGGAAGACTAGGATCATAACACAGAGACTGCCCATGCTCTGGAATACACTTCCCATACATGTCAAGCAGAGCACCTCGCTGTCCCTCTTCAACAGAAATCTTGATGAGTGGATGGGAAATAGAAAGTTCACCCTGGGGATCACTCCACTGGCTCTACTTGATAGAAGCACTGGGTACTAACATTGAGCCCACTCTGGGAGCAAATTAAATGTGGATGCTAGTGCATGAGAAAAACAGGAAACAAGCATATGTGGATCCTAAAAGTGAAAACAGATGCTGCTGACCATTGGCCACTTCCTTTAAACTGTCACACTGTCTAACAGGACAGGGTAATATGGTAAAGGAAACGTATTACTGAAAATAGATCAGACTCCTGACAGCTTTTTCCAGGCCTGCCTTCTAAGGCATCTATTATTTATTCATCTATTTGTTTGATTGTTACCACAGGCAAGTGGGCTGACACAAGAGCCATTTTCAGTCACAACCTGGGCTCAGAGAACCACATTAGAAAGTATTTGCAAACAGATGTAGACATACATAATACTAATACAGTACATAATATTCAGACAATGCATTTGCATTACTTAATCTAGTGTATAGAAAGCAAAATTTTGACAATGAAGGACACGCAAACAGATAACGATGTGTGGTTGTAGAAATATTGCACTAAAGTTTTACTTTGAAATTCTATCGATGAGAATTTCTGAAACATGTACTTATTTTCAGAAAAGAAGTGTTCCTCTATTTCTTTTTTTTTTTCTTTATAGACTTAGATATTTCAAGACAATTTAGTCTTTGGACCACAGACGCCTTGTCATTATGCTCCCTCAGGTTCTATGCCCTTTCTCAAGCAGGTCTAGGTCAGTCAGTCCCGGTTAACTTTAGGGAGATCCATCCAATCATCCAGGTTTTGCATGAAGGATGTTATCTTCAGAGGAAATCTGTTGCAGAGGTAATGGAGATGCTGTGTGATAAACTTGTCTTTCCACCTTGTTTTGTTTATCTGTTGGAGAAGATTTAGGTCCCTGTTACGGGTGTAAGTGGAAGTATTGTGGAGATACAAGAAATGAAGAACAACTGGGTTCCCCTTATGTCCTGGCATATATGTCCTCTCAAACATCTGTAGTACATTTTGCATGATATATCTAATGCGATAAATCTCAAAGGGGGTGTTGTTCTTAATAACTGTTTTAGTCAACACCAAATGTAAGGGAATGATGACCTCATTAGACGTGAATGATATTCTTTTGTTGATTAGCTGGGATAAGTAGAAGGATTTCCTGGCTGCATTTGTCACATGATGTTAAAAAGATTAGAAAATAACACCCGTTTCAAGGTCCCTAGGTATGTTTTCATTTTGCAGTGGTGCATTGGCAATCTGATCTGATCAGTATCTTATGAGACTGAATTTTTGGTCATTTCATTTTAACCCATTTTCAGTACACCAAGCTTTTGTGAGGCAGAGTTCTTGCTGGAGAGTTTATGTATCTGAGAAAGGCGTAAAAATAACTCCAAATTTGCAATCATCTGCAAACTTAGTAAGCCAAAGGTCCTGGCTTCCTGCCTGTAGATGAGAAAAGTAAATTCCAAAAAGAAGGTGGTCTTAACACTGAGCTCTGACTGATACCATTGTTCACATTCATACTTTCTGATGAGGCACCTGTAACTCATACTGATGGAGGGTCATAAGAAGTTGCTCCTTTTTTCATGTCTAATAATAGGTTATTCCAGCAGGTGGGTATAATATCAAACAATTCTTTCTTTTCCAGCTTTGGATTTGATGACAGACATCATGATTCTGACTTATTCAATAAGTTTCAAATGAAACACTCACCAGCAGCCACTTGCTGTAGGAAATTATGTTGAGTATTATAAGGACAATGATAGTAGGACAGAAATTTGGCAACTGAAATGACAATAATTAGCCAAATAGAGTCTCCTTAGCTGAGGAATACTGCTATGGAGGAAGATTCCAAAAGCAGGCAACAAGTCAATAAAGGATGGGACATAGACATGGGTAAGTCTACAAACTGGGTCAGAAGAATGGAATGATGGATAAGGTTAGCCTGAGAATAGCCAAACTCCTGTTCAATATGGATGAAATAGTGAGCCCTATCCAGAACTACCCACCATAAATATGTGGAGAAGCACACAAGATTAAGGACTTACTGACCTGAATTGGGAGGTGTCAAGAAAAAATTTCCTGTTTTTCCTCAGGAGGTTTTTTTTTGCCTCATCAGCAAGCAGTGGGTTAGAGTGTAGGCAGAGTACTTATTATTTGTCCAAGGCATGCAACAGCCGAGTAGTGGGCTTGGAAGAAAAGCAGTGGATTCTGTGCAAAGGTGGATTCACTTTGTATTCTCAAAATACTGAAATGTCGAAATTCAGTATTTCAGGGCTATAAAGTCAAAACCTTAAAACAACGAAAACTCAGAACCGCAAAATTCAATATTTCTGAATTTCGCACTTCTACTCCACACACACACACCTTCTTCCCCACACACAAACACAAGCTCTCTACTACATAAAAACAGGGAGGGCAAGCCCCCTGCACACCCCATGTGGGGGCAAGCCCCCCCACACCCTCCTACTTAAATATTCCCACTCTGAGGCCGCACTATATACAAACACATACAAAACACCACCACACAAGCTACATTCTCCTCACACACACACATCACAGCAACAAAACACACTGACACACATCACAGCCCCTACCCAAAACCCTTAACACATACACACCTACCTGAATCCACAGCCACAGCGAAACCTCAGAAGCGTGAAATTCAAAACCTCTGGTATTCGAGGTTTTGAATTTCATGCTTCTGAGGTTTTGCTCTTTTCAGGATTCTACTTTATGGGCTCAAAATACTGAATTTCGGTATTTCAGTATTTCGAGCTTCTGGAAAGGCATATATCTCAGCAGTCATACTTTTGGGGCCGGTGGAGGGACCTCACTTTTAAAATCTGTATGTTAAGCCTCAGTGGAATAGACTTTCAGCTATGTATCCTTAAGGGGAAAACAGCTGCCCCCGAACACCCAAATACCTTTAAAGCGGTAGAGATATCATATGCTGATGGGAAGATGATATCACTGGGAAAATGGGAATGCAGTAAATTTCTTTCCAGACCTATGACTTGTCACATATTGTAATTCTGAGCGGTTCATTTTGTTTGAAAAAAAAAAATAAAAATAAAACATGCCTATGAACATTTCATTTCAAAAATTGTACCATGTTTCTTAGCAATGGTTAATATGGTTTACTGCAGACACAGTCTACTATATAGTGACAATGTAAACTAACCAGAAAAGATATGCCATTCCTAGATTTACTTATAAGTTCAGAGTTACATGTCAGTGCATGCAGGTGGAGGAGGGATTTACTGTGCATTTCCTGCAAAAAAGTCATATTCAGAAGAAAACAACATGTGATATAAAACAGAGACACTATACCTAACAAAGGCATTATGACCCCAGGTTAATGATGAATGCAATAGCCCGATTTAAAAAACGTTATCAAAAACAACCCTGATAAAGAAAATAATCAGACTGTAAAAACAGCTAAACTAGCATAAATGAGTCAAACTGGAGTACCATGGTGCATTACATTTATTTTACTTTTACTCTGCAGATTTATCAGCTCTTCAATGTATGTTGTCCTTTTGATATTTATTATGGAAATATTACATATTTACTTATGCTTAGTGATGATTCAGATGTAGCTAAATGCAACAGACACGGACAAGTGAGAGATCTGAACATTCATTGTGGCCTTGGCTTTTCAAAATGTTAAGTGTATTATGTAACTGAGAGGTGTGTGAATAGGGTATGCCTTATGTTTAATAGCTCAGTCTGTCATGCCAGTGGATTGCCCGGAATGCATGCTGTTCATACTTAGGATGCAATTTCTGCAGCTTGTAGTCATGAAACACAAGTACCTCTCAACCTGCAAACACTAAAAATAGGTGTAAAGGCCCTTGAAAAGTAGTTACATCCATTCCATATCTGGACCTTGAATAAACATAAAATTTTAGTACCAACTAGCACATAACTCTTCCCACTTCCAGTAGGAATGTGGGATACTATACAGAAGCACATGTTTAAACAACAGGTAGCGACAAAAATAATGGAAAAAAATATATATCGTGAACCTCCACAGCAATTCCCAGATTTGCTCTGAGTTACTGCACCTCCCACCTCATTACCCAGTCACTTATATCTACCCATATCATCCAACTCTCCTCCTAAATGCCTCACTTAATTAACTCCACCCTACTACTTCTCCTATCAGTGATACACCAACTATCACTCCAAAACCCTACCCTGCACAAAGACTACAATCCACTAATCTTATTAACATGTTACTAGTACATATTACTTCCATAATTGTACTACTTACACCTCTTACCATACCCACCTACAGGTAACCCCACATTATGCAGGTACTGCTGCCTCTCATCATAAGTACATTTAATCTTACTTCTCTATCTCTTCCTCTATCCTTACCCATCACTCACCGACTACTCATGCTTTAAAATAGTACCTCACCCCAAATATCATCAACCCTCCATAAAATTCAACAGACAAATCACAAAACTCCTGCAGTCCATTCCCTATATTGCCCCTAAATTATCTCACTCTGGGGATATTCATCCCAGCCCCGGACCAACAACTACTGCAAATTCCCCTTCTCCCCAATAGTCTAAATCAACTTCCTAGGAAAAACGCTGACCTACTGTTTTGAAATATAAACTGTAGAAGTATCCCAAGCAAAATCCATGACCTGCATGGCTGCCTTTCTCTATACCTGCCAGACATAGTGGTTATAACTGAGACTTGGCTAAAACCACATATCACCAGCAATGAAATTATTCCCCCAGGATAAAATATACTAAGGAAGGATAGAAAGGACAAAAAAGTGGTGGCATTGCTATATTATTTAAGAACCATCTCACAGTACAAATACTAAGTATACAATATCCCTCTGTTGGCATCATCATCATCTTTCGGTTGTTCCCATTAGGGGTGGCCACAGCAGATCACCTGTTTCCATTTCTTCCTGTCCTCTGCATCTTGCTCTGTCACACCAACCACCTGCATGTCCTCTCTCACCACATCCATAAACCTTATCTTAGGCCTTCCTCTTTTCCTGTTACCTGGTAGCTTCATCCTTAGCATCTTTTTCCCAATATACTCAGCATCCTTCCTCAGCACATGTCCAAACCAATGTAATCATGCCTCTCTGGCTTTGTCTCCAAACCTTCCAACCTGGGCTGACCCTCTAATATACTTATTCCTGATCCTGTCCACCCTCGTCACACCCAGTGCAAACCTTAACATCTTTAATTCTACCACATCCAGCTCAAACTCCTGCCTTTTTGTCAATGCCACTGTCTCCAACCCATATAACATAGCTGGTCTCACTACCCTCTTGTAGACCTTCCCTTTCACTCTTACATGTACTCGTCTGTCACAAATCACTCCTGACACTCTTCTCCACCCACTCCATCCTGCCTGTACTCTCTTCTTCACCTCTGTTCCACACTCACTGTTACTCTGAACTACTGACCCCAAGTATTTAAACTCCCTCAGTTGACAATGCAGAAATATTGTTCACCCAAATGTAACTCAACTCCAAAAAACTAAGAAACATAATTGGATGCTATATACCTCCCGGCAACAATATACCCACTCTAGGAAATCTGCTCCATTGGTCCTGTTTATCTCTCCAAAATGAAACCATCATTCTGGGTGATTTTAATATAGATTGGCTATCCTGTAACTCTTCCACCCCAACAAATCATATTAATCTCCATGGCTTTATCCAACCCATCCAAACTTCAACATGAATTGACAAGATAACTAAGAGGATATCAATCCTTGACTGGATTCTAACTAATAAACCTAGCCACCCCACAGGTTGCCTCCCTGATGGTCTAAGTGACCATCTGCTAACCTTCCTTCTATGACAAGGCAACCATAATCCCAAAGGTACAGTCTATCATTTTAGTAGAAAGAAAAAGAAGTTTAACCCCATCAATTTCACAGTAGAACTAAAACATTGCAAATGGGCACCCCTGAAACACCTGGAATTAAATGTGGTAGTTATTTATTTTAATAACACCTTCTTAAATGTATTAGATATTCATGCCCCTCCTGGAACCATAAGAACCAGATCTAATCCCACTCTATGGCTTACCAAACAAACCAAAGCCCTCCTCAAAGCTAGATATAAAGCATGGGATCACTGGAAGACTGTTAAGTCCCCCCAGACCACCAAGCCCTCCTCTCAAGAGATAAAGCAGCATGGGGATGGTGGGGAACTGTTAAAGTCCCAGCAGCAGAAAGCCCTCCTCCAAGCTAGATATAAAGCATGGGATCACTGGAAGGCAGTTCACGTTTCAGCTGCAAAACAAAAATATCAGGAGCTTAGGAATAAAGCTAAGAAACTAGTAAAACTTGACAAAATTAATTACTACTCCAGTCTTCAAATCAAACACCAAAATAGCTCTCAAAAATTTTGGGCAGCCATTAACAAATTACTACTAACAGGCAAAACTGGTACCCCCTCTCCCACCTTAGTAAAGAACTCTGACAGCATTTCCACTCAATTTAATAAATTCTTTACTGAAACAATATTGACCCTAGCCAACCAACAGAAAAATCAACACACACACCCTTCCTCTGAACCCATCATTACTCTGAAAAGGAATAGCTCCTTCAAATTCCAGTCAGTCTCTATAGATAGGATAAAAAAGTACCTCAAAAAACTTAAACCCACTACTCTGGCTGCTGACAAATTACCAGGGGAATTCTTAAAAATTGCTGCCGATGCAATGGCCTACCCTATTATACTATACTATACCCCGGCCATTCTAATCAACAGATCCCTCTCAGAAGCCACCATCCAGAGATATGGAAAATATCTCACATAATCCCCCTACATAAAGGAGGTAACTCCACAGAGCTTACAAACTACCAACCTATAGCAATTCTACCCCCTCTAGTAAAAATCCTTGAAAAGTGCATACACTTTCAAATGATTCCCTACTTGCACACACACAGGCTCTTATCAAACACCCAGCATGGCTTCTGACACTTCCATAGTACCAACACTGCCTTATTGTCCTTCTCCAATGCAGTAAACTATCATAGAAATGCTGGTACATTTGTTTCTGCCAATTTTCTTGACCTCTCAAAAGCCTTTGATAAGGTTAAACATGACATTCTTATCAAAGAACTGTCCGAATTAGGACTCTCTCTTCCTGCCATAGCCTAGTTCCAGAGCTATTTAGCTGGCCATCAGCAGACAGTCTTGTGGAAACAAGAACTCTCCCCCCTTCTCCCATTTAATCTCAGTGTTCCCCAGGGTTCTATTTTAGACGCTGTGCTGTTCACCCTCTATGCCAATAAGCTTCATTCCTCCACTCCCAAAGCATCTGTCATCCAATACGCTGATGATTCTATGTTCATTTGTACTGCTTTCTCACTACAGGAACTTCACACATTAACTCAGGAATCTTTCCTCTCTACAGAAACATGGCTATCCAATATCTAACTCATCCTAAACCCTGCTAAAACCAAACTACTACTCTTTAAACTGACTAGGTCCACCTTATCAACTTCTACCTTTAATATCATGTGTAGTAACAAAGCTACTATCTCTCCCACAGAGCACACCAACCTCCTGGGCATTGAGATTGATAACAATCTAAGATTTGATATTCATATTTCCCAGACCATCAAGAAAGTTCACAAAAAATTAGGTACCCTCTATAGAAATAGACAATTCCTTACCCAACAAACAAAAGCTACTATATCTCACACTCAAAATGAAAAAAGACCAGGATCCCAAGATATCAAATTTATTTCACTCTCTCTGACATCTTGGCATGTTCTCATTCATTACCAGCATGTGTTAAGGAAGTTTTTGATTTTTTTATATAAGTTAAAGTCAATTCAGTGGATGAACAATATGTACTGAGTAACCCTAGATGTGAAAAGTTTATATACTAATATTAAACATTGTCATGGACTTAAAGCCATTAGAGTTTTCCTGGGGGAATCACCCACTACAGAATACATTGTGGATTTAGTACATTTTTGTCTGAATAATAATTATTTTGAGTTTAATAATGACATTTATCATCAGAAATGTGGAACAGCTATGGGGGTGGCTTTTGCCCCCTCATATGCAAATTTAACTATGGGATTATTTGAATTAGAATATATTTATAGAAAAAAATGTCAATATGTTAAATGCTATTTTAGATTTATTGATGATTTAATTTTATTTTATGTGAAGGTGGTGAACATGAACTGCAGACATTTTGGATGGGTTACAGGAGAATAGGTTTAATTTTACATTTGACAGCTTCCAGATAGGGAAGATTGTTTCCTTTCTGGATGTTGATTTGATGCTGAATCAGGATGGAATGTTGACTATGAAAGTACACAGGAAGTTTCAAGGGGATATTCATTATCTGAAAGCAACAAGTTGTCATCCTGGACATACGATAGAGACTTTACCGTATGGTGAATGCATACGTCTTTTTAGATTATGCAGTGATGAACAAGATTTTTTAAGAGAGGTTGGACATACCTTTGCGATGTTTGAAAAGAGAGGTTATGGTAAAGATTTAATTACTAAAGTATGGCTTAAATTTAATAATGAATATAGACTAAATAAGAACAGAAAGTGGAGGGGTAACCTCAGTAGATGTAATAATAATGAATCTGAACATAATATGTATTTTGTTATCACATATAGTGGCTTCAATAAAAGGCTTTTTGATGTGGTACAAGCACAATGGCAATTTGTATCAAATGTAAAGGCTGGCGGTCCTTGGATGCCTAAGATACTTGTTGCTTCTTATACAGTGGGCCACATATTAAGAGTTTTCTTGTTAAATCTGGATTTCAAAGTCCTAAGGAGACTCTATATAAATCATTAAGTAGCAGGGCTAGATCAGGATGTGACAAGTGTTGCAGGTTTATTGTTTCTTATTTTAGACTTCTCAGTGGTCAAGAATTTGAAGTACATGGGAATTACAGATGTGACACTGAGGGCATTATTTATGCCCTCATATGTCCTTGGAATAAGTTTTATGTGGGGGAGTTTAAAAGGGCTTTTAAAACAAGACTATTAGAACATGTTCGTGACATAATAAATAAAAAAGAACAACTCCCAGTGGCACAACATTTTTTTGGAAGCACATGGTAGTTCAACCCTTGGTTTACAAGCTACTATCTTGGAAAAAGTAGACTGTGGTTTTTTGGGTGAGGGTAATAGTAAGAATAAGCTTCTTTATAAAGAAGTAGTTTATATATTAAAATTTGACACTTTGTCCCTAAGGGCATGAATGTTGATTTTAATTGGCACGTGTTGCTTTAATAAAGGTGTTTTTTAATTATTTTATGTAATTAATTGATTATTTCATTATTTAATTGTCAATTTGTTGATGTATATATATGATGTGTTTTATTTTAATTAATTATGTACTCCAAAAGGCAGTGTATGCTGAGACGTCAGACAGAGTGAAATAAATTTGATATCTTGGGATCCTGGTCTTTTTTCGTTGTATTTGTTGTTATTTCTTTGCTTTATTTTTTGTTGTTGCTGCTATATCTCACACTCACCTTATTTCTACCCTCCTCCATGCCTCACCTATTCTCATCAACCTTAGAAAAGCAAACCTAGCTAAGCTTGACTTCTGCTATAACAAAATAGCTAGATTTGCCTCTAACTCCCCATTTAGATCTCTCCACTGCTCATCCTTGAAGCTGCTCAACTGGCTGGAACTTCCTCAACTCCTGCATTACAACCAACTCTCTTTGGCCCATAAAATTTTATGTCAACCAGAAAAAAACCTTGCATTGCAAAGCCTACTTTACCTCTACACCAATAACAGAACTCTTCACTCCAGTAACAAACTTATTCTCACAGTAACTAAGTGAAATAATACAGCAGGTGATGCCCTCTTTTCTAATTATGTATCCAAAATATGGAATGCTCTACCCTATAACATAACTACTATGACATCCTTCATATAGTTCAAAAAAGCATTAAAATGCATCTCACTAATAACTGGCTATGCTCTTGCACTTCACCAGGCTAGACCCTCCACTATGTTAGACCCTACACCACCCTAACTATTTCACACCTCAAGAGGAACAGATAGTTTTATATTCTATTACTGTAGGAATACATACAATATAATAAAATAGATTGTTATGGTTTAGACCCCAATAACCTTTAAGAAGTTGTTGGTTTACACATGACTCCCTCCAGCAATGAGTGAGGTCATTATATATATCGATTTAGACTAATGAAACTATTACTGTAAGATTTCTCTGTTTTCACTAACTGTGACTGCTGTGTATGAATATATTACTATTAATTAAGACTCACTGCATTTTGTATCTAAATATATTTTGTAAACTTTGTAGTTTTTTTGTTACATTTTATTCATATGTGTGGAGCTTTTTCTCCCTGGGCCTCCACTGAAAATGGACCTGTGTCCAGTGGACTATTCCGGTTAACATATGTAAAATAAATAAATAAATAAATAAATGGTACCTCCTATACTGAGACAACAGATATTGCCAACATACTGGCCGACAGATTCAGTGCCAACTTTACCCCCCCCCAAAGGACCAATCATAATACCGGAAGAATGCCAGGCACCCAGCATTACTGCAGTGCAGGTTAAAGCTGCATTGTTCAAGGCCAAGAATACAGCTTCCATGGGACCCAATAATATCCCTGGCTGTGTTCTACATGAACTACAAAGTGAACTGGCACCACATCTGTGTGCCCTGTTCAGTCACAGACTCACCTCAGGCTTTGTCCCCACCGAATAGTGCACTGCTACAGTCATCCCTCTCCACAAAGGGGGAGTGACTACAGACCCTGGGAATTATCAGCCCATTAGCCTGACGAGTCTGATATGTAAAGCTATGGAGTGCATCATCATGGATCTGATTAGCAAAGATATAGGAAATCTCCAAACTCTAGACTCCACGCAATTTGGCTTTGTGAAAGTGAGATCATGCCTGCTCAACATGGTTGACTTCTTTGAGTCAGTCACCAGGGCTGTTGATGAAGGTAAGGGAGTGCATACAGCCTACCTCGATCTGGCCAAGGCCTTTGATACCATTCCCTACTCAGAAATTATTGATAAACTCACCAAACTAGGCATCAACCCCTATATCACTAGGTGGGTTGCAAATTGGCTCACAGATAGAACACACAGTGTGAAAGTAGCGGACTCCATGTCAGACTGCCGACCAGTCACGAGTGGAGTCCCACAGGGATAAGTCGTGGGTCCGCTTCTGTTCAGCATCTACTTCTCAGAAATCCAGGCCAACACAAAGGGACTCTGGCTAACCAAGTTCGCAGATGACTGCAAACTGGGAGCCATTATTACTCCCCAAGTGATGCAGAAATCCTACAGAAAGGCCGCACTGAGACCAATGACTGGTGTTGAAACCATGGCCTTAAGCTTAGCACCAAAAAAATGCATCGTCATCCCCTTTGGTAAAAACTCAGTTTCTACTAATTACCCATATTGGTGGGAGCCCACTGAATACTGAAGGCGTTATAAGAAATCTCGGGACACAGGTTGATAACAACCTCTCCTTCGAGCACCACACTGCCACTGTGGTCAGAAAGTCCTTCTATGTGGCACATCTCATTACCAAGGGTTTTTCATCCAGGAAGAAAGAAGTCATCATCTCTCTCTACTCTTCCCTCATTAGGCCAATCATCGAGTATAATGCCCCATTTGGCATGTTCCTCATTAGACACCTGCAACAGCTGGAGAGACCACATGAGTACCTCGCAAAGAGGATCATAGGTGTTAAACACATGTCCTACACAGACAGACTCAAAGGACTCAAGCTATTCTCTATCTCATATCGCCTACTTAGAGGAGATCTCTGCTTGACTTACAAAGCCATGTCTGAACCGGCTCTGTTAGAAAGGCTACATCTAAAGAAATCCCAATCCATCCTCACTGCACACTCCAGAGACCTCAACGTCATTACCACAATCAACAGAACATGCTGGAGGGACAGGTTCCTCATCTAGAGACTGCCCCTGCTCTGGAATAGACTTCCCATACATGTCAATCAGAGCACCTCGCTGTCCCTCTACAAGAGAAATCTTGATGAGTGGATGGGTAATAGAAAGTTCACCCCAGGAATCACTCCAGTGGGTCTACATGATAGAGGCACTGGGAACTAACGTCGGGCAGTACAATGCCAGGGCACTTCTATGGGCTAGGCTTGTAAAGGCTGCAGGGCTATTAGCCTAGTATACCCTATGAACCTATGAACTTATGAACCTATGAAGTGCATAGCTGTAGATTTTAATGACCTGTATTGCAAAATTCTACTACACAAGGTAATTTATTTTTGCTTCTGAATAAGAAAGATGTAAGATGTGCATCCACTTATTTTATTTTTTGGTAACTCTAGTATGTTGGTCATGTAATGTTTTTTTTGTGGACTAGACAGCTTAAAAATCATGTGTAATAAGGCGGGTTCAGAAAATTGTATGATGGGATAACTCAAACCTGAAAATAGGGACATGCAAAACAAAGAGGTACATCATGTGCAGGGGTGAGTCAGGCCAGATAATAGGGATGCTTCAACAAAATACGAAAGTTGAAACAGGAAATGCACAGAGAAGGATGTGGTTCTCCATATAGAACCTTCATAACAACTACTAGCAGCGGTGTATAATAGAGTATAACATGTATTTTGAAACAGAAATTTGATTAAGAAAAATGTTATACAAGCAAAGTTTCTAAATATTATACACTTTGTCAAACAAAAGTCTGCCTGCAGCAAAGTACCATTTTAAGCCTCCTCGACAGCAATTATTTTATTATAGTTTGACTATAAACATATGATCTTTGTTAAATTAATAAAGCAGCTTCTAAAATATACTACACAAAACAAATTGTTACTATGTTCACATAATATGTATTGCTTCTGTATTCAGAATATTAGATCTGAAAATGCATTTTCACTAGATGCTGTATTAGGACGTGCTATTAAAAATATGTGTGCATTTACATACCTTAAGCCCTTAAAGAACTTCCATACAAAAGAAAACTTAATTTTCCTCTCAATGAACACAGTTTCATTACACCATGAATTCACAATACCTTGTATACCACAAGAATAATTCTGCTTCAGGTCAGACCTTATTTCACCATGACCACTTATATTTCTACATTGTGCCTCAGAATAAAAGTAGCTGTGTAGAATAGAAAAGTAACGCCAATAAGAGTTCGCCTCATCTTACAATGATTTTAGCTGAAACCAGCAAGCCTTGGCAAATAACTATTAGAAGTTTCCCTAGCAACCTCTCGTGTTTCCCAGACATTCATTCAGCTCTACACCAGCCTTTATTTAAAGACTAATGGAAGCAGGCAATTATGATGTAGTAAGAAGCTAAAGTGTACGATTCTTTGCACTTAAGACCAAACTTCTGCTCCATTAAGATGCAGCTTTTGTTAAAGATGGCTTGTAACATACTGTGTGGTCATTTCAGAGTTTCAGAGAAGAGGATGGTGGTGTTCAAATAAACTGTAGATGGTTTCAAGCATGTGACTTTAAAGCTTTGCAGACAATTGAAACATCCCGTTGTCTGCATTAGAAGTCTGGGCAAGCATGAAATGGGACACTTTATTGCTGCTTATCCATTTTTTTTTCCAGCTATCATTGAATGTATCATTATTTCTTGAGTTCTGCCTTGTGTCTCTCTGATTTCAGACCACTTAGGACAACTGGTACAGTTTTAAAGTATATAGCTTAAAAATAGTCCAGGATAAATGAATATATGTTGATATTTCCATAACGGCATAAATAAAATGAATATGTACCTTAAGCAATATAAAACAGTGGAAGACTAAAGAAATAAGAAACCTGTTTTGCTAGTAAACTGCTAACATTCTCCTGTTTTATAGGAGGTTGTGAATGGATGGATGGATGGATAGATAGATGCATGGATGAATGGACGAATGGACTGGATTGCTGGATGGATGAACACTTTAAAAAGAACTGAGAATTATTTTACCACTCAGTCCACTGCAATTATCATACATAATCTGATAATTTACAAGAAAAACATACAGCATTGACTGACAATCCTTAGCAGTTATATCAGCATCAGATATTGGGATGCTTTATTAAAAAAATACTTAAGCATTTTCAATACTAAAAACCTATTTAACAGCAGATGAAATGTTGAAAGTGGAATGTTGTCATTATAGAAATGTCACTCTATTTGGAAAGAATTATAATACTTAACAAGTATAAACTGACAAATACTTAGCCAACCTGGCACACCAGCAGAAATTACTTTTCTACAGTAGCCCAGAAGAAAACAGAAATAAGTGAGGCATGCAATCCATTGTCAGTCCAGTGGTGGAAATTAGGGAAGCATTTTGTGACATGCTTTGTTCCCATAACACACAACTGACAATATGTAAAAAATCTAAACAATAAATGCAACATATTGATTTCCTTCTGAAATTCACTGAAAAATAACCTTATTATAGTAAATAGTCAAAAAAAGTTTACAAAATTCATGCTGGTTTTGTAAAGTCCACCAATAATCAATTAAATTAATGCAATACAGAGAACTAGAACAAAACAACAAATTTATTTTTGAGTTACATCTTTCATACAGCAAAGCCTGAGGAGGCCATACATTATACAGAATACAGCTTACTATGAATAATTGCATTCTCTTTAATCAAAAAGGGATTACTAAACCCCAAAACATCTAAAACCTTGAAAGTTTAACTACTCAAAACTGCAACACTTCCAAGGTTGCAAAATGCATAAACATTTCTTTTCGCAGGGTACAAGCGATCCCTGATATGGTAGCCCTACATCACGATATAAATATATGTATGTATGTATGCATGTACTAACCTCAAGACTGCACAGAGAAGAGAAAGAATGTGATAAAAATGCTGTGTTCACCTTCCTACTCTTCTCCAAGTCTACTAGCAAATTTCAGCAATCAAATGTGATGTTTGTTATGCACTGTTTTTCAACTTTTTTTAGTTGCAGTTGTTACCACAGAGATAGTATATTTAAGTTAGGGGTTGAGGGGATATGGGAGAAAGCACCCCCAATACCTTTAGAGTTGTTTTATTGATTGCAGAATGTCACAGTTGCCGGGATAAATGTATTTTTTAGCATATAAACAAGCTAACTGCTGAATATTATTTTTTTACTTTTTGCTTAGTTTTGTAGAAGATGGATTAGCGTTGTCGCCTCACAGCAAGAGGTTCTCCCGTTCGATTGTCGACTGGAGCGCCTTCTGTGTGGAGTCTGCATGTCCTCCCTATGGTCAAGTGACTCTAAAGACATCCAGGTAGATGCGAACGTGAATGGGCATGCCTTCTTTGAGGGGTGGGCGTCGGGCTGGCAACTCGGCACCATAAAAATCCACTGCCAATCATTAGCGGACGGGAGTTCCGCTGTGGCGACCCCTAACCGGGAAAAGCCGAAAGAATTTTTTGTAGAAGATGTCTGAATTAGCTTTACATTTGTAGTTAGGACTTGCTTGTTATGTGACTGTTTGCAAATTTTATTCACAGGCATTTTTCATAGAAGTGTATTGAGATGGCTTGCACATTCATTAAATAAGTATAGACCAAACAGTCACAGTAAAACATCTGCTGTACCATACATTGTAGTTTCACTCTTTCAGTTACCACAGACCTGCATCTGAAAGCAAGTAACAGCTTTGAATGAACAGTAACTGAAATTAAAACAAAGTAAAATTAAACACACACACAGCACATGTGGTCTTAACTACTTCTTTGTCCGGCTGGATAAGGTATGATTAAGTTCTCTTCTAAGTTCCAGTTTATGCTGTCCAGTATCCCATACAACCTATTAAATTTCAGGGGCATCTTCATTTCTGGACCATAATCAGCATGCTCCATGTTATTACCAATCATTACTATCAAGTCTCTGTCAATAACCAGTATATTATGGAGTTATGAAATGGATGTTAAGACCTGATCATAATCCTTTATATTACTTCCAACAGCTCCAATTACTGAGAAGTGCTAGTCTATTCCGTGTATAAAAAGTTAACAAGTGTAGGGATATACCCATGTTTCATCAGAATAAAAGGTCATCAAAGTTTTAATCCTTGTATAATTAACCCCATCCACTACACAGCAAAATTGGGTCCATATTAATTCATTGAATGAAAACATCATTGAATGGCATTTCACTTGAAATGCCGTTCATCAGACCCACCTCACCCCATGACTAATTATATATACAACTCTCAGATCGCACTACAGTAGGGAAAGGACAAATTTCCTGATCTCTACTGTAATATGATCTCAGTCAGAATGGTTTGATGAATGGCATTTCTGATCAAATACCATTTGATGATGTTTTCATTTGATGAATTAATAGGGACCCAAAAAAATTACACTACTTTATTAGATGGGCACTCAGTCCACTGATTCCATATCTCAGTCGTTAGCAAAGTGATAGGAAAGATGATAGCAGAATGCAGATGTTCAGAAAGTTATCAAAATAAAGAAGCTGTGCAGATAGAAGTGGGAGGTAGAAAAATAGATCATGTTAAGAGGGAATACCAACTGGCTAAAAAAGAGGCTAACACAGCAGTCACAATGGCAAAAAGCAGGTCATCATAGGAACTCTGCCAGCATTTGGAGAGTGACTCAGCAGATGTAACAAAGAAGCTTTATTAGGTTGCAAGGCAATGACAGAAATATATATAAGATCATTTGCAGATACCATTAATAAGGGATGCCAACAACAACAGCAACTAGTTTACATAACATCAAAGGTTGATGGAAGAAGTACTTCCAGCAACTTCTGAATGAAGAAACGGTACAGAAACTATAATGCCTTATGCAGAGCCTACAATGAAAAAGGAAGTAGAATCTACCCTTGAAGAAGTATGAGGTGTAGCAAAGAAGAAGAAATAAGGGCAACAAGCTAATACGAAGTTATTGGATCCTGATGCAGTATGAAGAGAGAGAGCGACAAGAGAGCATATCCCATATGACTGGAGAATAAGCATTCTAGTACTGCTGTACAAGAAAAATGTGAATATTTACAAACACAGGCAGTGCAAAGGTATCAAACACAGTGACACTGCATAAAAGTCCTGGGGAGCATGACTGAGAAATGAATACCCAGAGTAGTAGAAAATAAGATGGAGGATGAGCAATTAAGATTCATATTGGGGTGCAGTACAATTGGCTTGGTGTTTGCAGTTAGACAGATAGTGGAGAAGATGCTGAAGATGAGGAAAGAGTCCAGCTGCGCATTCCTAGACTTGAAAAAAGCCCCAAGAGGGATGATTTGAACAGTTCTGTGATGGTGTGATTCCTGAGAACATTAGTAAAATGAATACAGGCTGTACACATGAACCCAGTAAGAAAAGTATGAGCAGTGTTCAGAATCACTGAGGGGTTCCCAGTGGGAGTGGGTGCATACCAGGGTTCAACTCCAAACCTACTTTTGTTCATACTAGTCATGAACTACAGAAGCAAACAGATTGGAGGGTACTAGCCAACAAAGTTACTGCATGCAACTAGTGTGTTATTTTAAGCAGACTCGGAACAAGAATTTCAGTGCATGATAGGGGTCTGGAATGCAAAACTGACATGGGAAGAAACTGAGTACAAACAAGTCAGTGGTCATGGCAGCAACTTGGAGAAATAAGAAGAATCTTAAAATTGAGATAAAAGGGAAAACAGTGGAACAGGTAAACATTTTCAAGTATCTTGAGGTGTGGATGAGCAGAAGGGAAATCTGACTGAGGAAGTCAAGGACAGAATGAGAGGCACTGCAGACAACTGTCACAAAGTGTCAAGAGCAATGCATGACAAAGAATGCTGTTCAAAGGATGTACAAAACAGCGGTACAAATAAGTGCTTCCATAAGGCACAGAAATCTGGACAGTTAAGGCAGAGCATATGAGGAAACTTGAAGTAATGGAGATGACATGCATGAGATGGAAGCATAAGATGGACGTTATAGGACAGATGAAGAAATAAGAGCATCGGAACAGAAGCCCCAGTTATGGAAAATATCATGGAAAACAGATTGCAGTGGCTTAGTCACAGGTGTTGGAAAGCAAAACATGCATATTTAATTATCACTCAAGAGACAGTTAACCAATGGAAAAAAAATCTGAAATGTGCAGCCTAAACAATTTATGTGCCTATCTCTCACATAGAACAAAAAACAGCAAGCCAAGTTGATTTCTTAAAACAGAAAAGAAAATGTAACAGATAAAACAGAAAGTAGCTCTATCAGTCACAAAAAAAAAAATACAGATTTACTTTCTCCACCCAGCAGGGAATCACCAGCAGTGCTTTAGTTTATGCAGGCTTGAAATCCTTTCAGAAAAAAACAAAGGCCTAAAATTTCACTGTGTATTTAAATATCACTCAAGAGACAGTTTAACCAATGGAAAAAAAAGTGTGAAATGTGCAGCCTAAACAATTTATGTGTCTATCTCTCACATAGAACAAAAACAGCAAACCAAGTTAATTTTTTTAAAACAGAAAAGAAAATGGAACAGATAAAACAGAAAACAGCTATATCAGTCACAGACAAAAACATATAGATTTATTTTCTCCACCCAGCAGGGAATCGATCATCAGCAGTGCTTTAGTTTACGCAGACTTGAAATCTTTCCAGACAAAAACAAAGGACTAGAATTTCACTGTGTATGTCAGTATCACTCAAGAGACAATTTAGCCATTGAAAACATGTGAAATGTGCAGGCTAGATAATTTAAGTGCCTTTGATTATTTAAAATTAAAACAAGATAGCAATTACAGACACAATGCATTGACCAGCACTGCCAGAAAATGGAATTTAGAAACAAGCTGCTCAGTGTGACGGTAGACTACACCTTGAAATAAATGAGATCACTGGGCATTCTGCAAGTATTGACTGAGAGCACAGCAAATAGTTGTATTTATTAATTAATCAGGGGAACTGAACACTGGAAATCATTAGCTGGTGGGCACATAATGCCTTACAACTTCTTCAAATATGGATTTGTAGGATAGAAAATAGAGCATCATGATAGCATATCTATTGTCAAAGATGAGAAGTCCTCCTCCCAGCAGAACATCACACCATAAACAGTGACCTAAGCAAATGAATCTCATGAAAACTTTGGACCGTTCTTATTGCACCTGAAAACTGTCCCATACTTTGTGGCAAGGCAGATACAATGTTATGACAGTATTTTAGGGTAAAAATGAAAGGTGTTTTGGAAAGAACACCAAGGTTTTACATTTAGTTCACTGAGTTGCCATTTAACCAATGGTAACATATAAAGTCAATTAAATTTGTTTGTATTCAATTTTTTAACTAAGTAAGTGACATGGTCATCATGGACCCTTTTCAACAATGACCCAGGCCACAAGTGCAGGAATAAATGTAACCTATATGAGGATTTTAGTGCAGGTAATTAACCAGCATTTTTCTGGCAGGAGGAAGGAAACCGATTATCAGGAGAGAAGCCAGATAGGCAAGGGGAGAGCATACAAACTCCAAGCAGACAATGAATGGAGATGAGAAATGAACACCACAGTGAAGCTGTGAGGTAGACATCTTACCAACGGAGTCACTGTGCTGGTCAGTCTGTTTGATATTACTTTTCTACTCTTGTCATCCTTCATTTTATTGTGAGGAACAATATATTCCAGAAATCTCACAATGCCTGCTTTACCCATGTTTTCATCCTTTTTCCTGCTGTTGTGCTGAGACTGATTATCTGTTGTATCTAATCACTTATTTAGTGATTTACTGGTGTATAGTCAACGCATGTTCCTTTTTCTAGCAATCAAATTAAGTTCTGTATATTACAGTTTAGTGAAAACAATTACTTGTTTTCTTGCTGCCTGCACTTCCCATTGTCCATTAATGTTCTATCATACTGTACATTCAGTCTTGGATCATAGCCTTGCCCATTTTCAGTTCATTTTCGGTAGACTGGGTCATTTAAAGCTTGTCTTCCATTAACATACTGGTGTCATTCTTCTTCTCACATTTGCCTATTTCTACAGGTTTGAACCCTTCTAAGTTTTCAGCATCAGTACTTTTTATCTCCTTTTTTCTGCTCAGTAATGCAGCGGGAGAGACTCATTAGGGCATACCATCACCAATATTCAGTCTCTATACAGCTAACAGTGCCAAGATTTGACTCACAGATGGCTGTATTTTTCACTTTTTTCATTGGGGGATGGGTTTAGGTTCATCCACAGATAAGAACTCCTCAGCTAATGGTGGGGAGACAGCAACAGATGGACAATGAAACAAACAGAGCACTAATGTATTGAATAATCTCATTACCTTAGATGACCTGCAGAGTAGCAAAGGCCAAATCTCGATATTACAAAAATAAATACACAAAAATAAAAGCTCTAAACTGACAGCTCCTTCACCTATGATAAAAGACTTCTTGAATAATCTAAAACTTATAATCTTTCTATCTAGAAAGGAAGTCTGCATTTACTGACCAGATGCTCCCTTAATATTTTAGTAGCAACTACCATTCACATCTCAGGATCAGTCATCAAAACATCTGACCTGTTTGAACTTAGCCTCAAACAACACAATAACAACAGGTTCTAATATTGGTTCTGAATCGTGTTCACCATGTCGTTTATTGATGAAATGGCCTAAGAATACATTTTCAAGCACTCCACCCTGCATGCTTTTGGCATTTCAGTGCCAGCAGTCAAGTAGTCTTTTGGCAATTACGATAATTGCCATAGAAGCACAATAAAGACTTGAGGTAAATGTAAAAATGTACCATAGTCTGACAGCTTAGCTGAGCTTTTCTCTTTAAAAGCTGGGTACCATCAAATTATTTCTAACTTACATAAATTTTTTATGAGTCAGTATATTTCAATTAATTAGATTACATGCTCAAAAGGTTCTATTGTTAATGTCGGAATTCATGTTACTTATGAATAGGAATTGCTGTTTGGAGCACCAGATAACAGGTAAGTCCAGGATGTAGTCAATTAAAAGTTCCATATCTTAAAAAAAGAAAGAATGTTGTTGATCTTTGTGGTTTTTATTGCTCTGAGACTATTGAATGTTTTACCTGAGGTCAATGAAATATTTCCTATATACAAATTTCTAGTAGTTTGAAGAAAACTGATTTGACCAGAGCCCTCTGTAACATTTAACATTTGGTCTTGCAGTTCTTGCCTGAACCAGTTGTCTAGCTATCAGCAGATGCCTTACATTAATAACCTTTTGAGTTGACATCCCATCTTTAGGCTTATATCTAGTCATATGAGGCTAACCCTAAAGACCTCTGGATGGGTAAAACTTGTGTATTGCTGTTGGGCTCCTCAGGTTCTGATCCCAAAGGCAGCAAAATGTACCTCAATGCTGTAGCACTATACAGATTCTCAAGTGTAATTCCCATGCAATAATATAAAAAAATTAACTTATACACACATTACATTGGAATGGCAGTGCTGTTTTAAACTGTCAGATCTATGCACTTACTGAGTGCAAATACGTCACTACATGAACATACAATAATTCTGTGGTGAAAAACACAACCAGTGTTGAAGCCTGAAAGAGAAGGTTTAAAGATTTGGAGATCTGAAAATAAGGTAGGCCATTTTTATTTTTGTGGATTGGGAAGAAGTATTTTTCATATAGATAAAATAAATCATAAATCTATTTGAACTACATTTGGCAATATTAACATTATCATTGCTATTATAGTTTAAGTTTGTTACAGTGCTTTTACAGAACTAAGAGAAATCACTTTAATGCACTAAATTTCGTAAAAAGTGTATATCTATATCTGTCTATCTTATATCTATAGCTATCTATATCTATCTTTATATATATATATATATATATATATATATATATATATATATATATATATATATATATATATATATATATATATATATATATATACATACATGCATATATAAAGACTAAATAGACAAATGGAATGTGTTGGTCATGATCTAGCCTTTCCTTTAATATGTACTGCATTTGCTGCATTTATTTTTGAATTGTGATAGGTTTTGGTACTTTATATGGTATGCTGTATTATCAGCAGACTGGAACAACGTAAAAACTATGTAGATTTAGGAGGCCTCAGCTCTTTTTATAATACACCATGCTATGATAATTAATACTAGTAGGTATTGTTTAGGACACAGTCTTGCTGAAAAACTGAACATCTGAAAACATTGCTTTATATTGGTTTCTGTGTTCACACTTCAAGGTTCTTGCAGCTGTTGGCTTACCTATTTGTTTGATCACTTCTCATCATTACTACACCATCAGGAAAAGCTGACACCACTTATCTACTGGTAGCAGGAGACCGGTTAGGTAGTCCACATCTGGTGATGCTGTCTTTTACATTCCTTATTCCACTTCACAGCTAAAGATGCAAACTCTTAAATGCTGCACACATTATAGGTAAAATACTTTAGCAGAACTACGAACTGCGGTGGTGGTGCTGCGGTAGCATTGTCACCTCACAGTAAGATGTTGTCCTGTTCGATTCTCAGCTAAAGCATCTTCTGTGTGGAGACATGCATGAATGGGCGTACCTTCATTGAAGGTTGTGTGTCAGGGCTGGCAACTCGGCATGTAAATCTACTGCCAATCATTAGCTGACTGGAGTTCCGCTGTGGCGACCCCTAACCGGGAAAAGCCGAAAGACACAACAAGAACAACAACTTTAGCAGAACTACATTTTCTGATAAAGCTATTGTTTGATTTCTGAGCTCATTTTTAGAGTAATGATATTATTATTATTATTATTATTATTATTATTATTATTAGTACTTGGTTGTTGTTGTTGTGTCTTTCGGCTTTTCCCGGTTAGGGGTCGCCACAGCGGAACTCCGGTCCGCTAATGATTGGCAGTAGATTTTTACATGCCGAGGTGCCGGCCCTGATGCACTACCTTCAACGAAGGTACGCCTATTCACACATGTCACCACACAGAAGACGCTCTAACTGAGAATCGAATAGGACAACGTCTTGGTTGTGACATATTCAAATGATGCAGAATTAATCATCCTTATAATAAGAAAAGACATGCCCTGTCTCCCTAATACAAAAGTCATTTTTAAGCACTCCAGAACACCAAATGAGTTAAAAATGAAGGATGAAGTGTTGTTATTCTCTAATGGATGTTCTAAGACAGCACTGCTGATGCAGAATTTTACTGTCAGTAGTGATGTAACCAAGAACGGCATTCAAAATAGTCTGAATATTATATATTGCATTGAGGGATCAGCTCATGGAACAATTTGAAATAGACAAACACACGCATGCACGCACAAGCACAGGCTATTACATGCACACAAATTCCACAAATGTTTAATACTCTGTTTTTGAAAAACATAATGGAAATGCTTAATTCTAATCTGAGTGGTATACTTCCTTGCTAATATTCTTTGTAACATCTACTTTGTCAGCATGCGTTGCTTCCACGAGTTCTACCTCATTAGTCATTTTCCTCCCTAATTATTGATGGTCTCTTACCGTTGTTCCTTTACTTTCTACATCACTAGTATTTGGCTTCCTAATTAGTGGCTGTAGCTCTAGCTCTGTGATTACTCTGGCAGTCTTAGATTAGCTTATCCCCTTCTGCAGCTCTTTAGTGGAACACCTGTGATTTTGCATGGCACATTACAATTGCATAAAAAGTACCTTAAGCAACTGCTTACTATATTTATATTTAACAAGGCATGCTGACTTAATAAAATAACATACACACACACACACACACACACACACACACACACACACACACACATATATATATATATATATATATATATATATATATATATATATATATATATTATGATATTATGATAACATTATCTTCTTATTTTGTTACAGAAGACATATACATTTAATGAGACATTCAGACAAAGCATCATCTTTTTTGTGGATGGAGTTTAAGAAGTTAAAAATGTGTTTTTTTGTTTCTAGTAATTGTATAGAGTTTCTTAGTGTCCTAGTTAAAGTCACAGAATTTGGAAATTCTCGGTCTTCATATTGTCATTTATCATGGGGAGGAACTGAAAATGTGACAGTGACTTTCCTTCTTCATAGTATGGGTTACACCCATGGGCAATGATGGGAGTTCTGTTAGAAGAGGGTTTTAATCCCTCAAGAAATAGTGCTTATATATGCTGTGGAGGATGGTGATTGTTGGTTTCTCATCTACCTAAAGCACAAATCATAATGAAAGGGAAATTTGTTACACTATGGAATTCCATCTCTAAGACATACATTCTGTGATATTTATCTTGTATCACTAATAGTCCTAGTCAAAAAAAGAAATATCACCCACTATGTAGATCTATAATTCAAAGGTTATTAGTAGGCTATTGGTCTGTCCCCCTTTCCATGACAGGATGAATTTATAGTTATACATTTGCATGTCTAGGTTATGTTTGAAGAAAGTTAGGAAGCTACTATTCTAACTATAAAGAGGAAATCTACTCTAGAGGAGATTTATCTGAGCCACCAATGGGTTCTCATTATATTATGGTGGAACACTGGATCTTTTGAGTAGGTGTTGATAGTGTTATTTTTTTTTGCAAATGTGTAGGAGATCACAAGGACTCAGTTATTTTTGGCAGTGTAAATAAGTTAGAGATCACCTCTCAAAAGCATGTATGGGACCGAGAAGAGAGGCAGTGTGCTTTAAGACAATATGTCCAGCTCATAGAAATCATGTCCTTGATTCTTTTGGCTAGGAAGTTCGGTTGATTTTCAAGGTGGATCATTTGTTTGGACATATACACACCAAAGGGAATATTACTTTCTAATCTGGACCTATTGAGAGAGAGGAGAGAACTAGTAACTTCCTTGGACCTAGAAGAAATATCTTTGATGATCATCTGGACTAGGTAGAAGGCCTTTCTCACAAGAGTAAGATACATTGTGGTAAAAAGAGAGTTGATTATCTACAAAACAATACCAAGGTCCCTAATGACCATGAGAATTTTGAGGGTGGATATAATTTATGTGATATATGCATGAGTGCTTATCTTTTTTCAAATCAAAAAATATTGTACCCTTTTGTATTTAGCTTTAGGCTGTTATCCTGGCACCAAGGATTTGTACACCTTAGGGCCTCTTGGAGGATCTAAAAATCTTCCCTGGAATTGATGAATGATCCGAACTTACAGACCCTTAATATCAGATTTAACCTCAGAGATGTCGATACCAAACAGAAGCAGCACTAGTGCTTATCCATGGAAGATTCCACTTGTATATAAGAGTTTATGCTCAGCTTAATCAGTTTACTGAGGATGCCAGAATGTGGAATGGCACCAAAAGCCTTTTACAACTCAAGGTATGATGTCTACCGATCTGCCTCCATCCAATGCCTCTGTGACTTTTTCAAACAAGTCTACTAACTTTAGTAGAAGGAATCTCATTTTTACAAATCCAAACTGTTTTGGGGTTTAGGGTTGCAAGCTACCGATAACTTTGTTTATGTCATCCATAATGATTCATTCTACTACTTTACAAATAAGTTTGGTAATGCTTGTGGTTCTGTAGTTACATGAGCAGTGGTGTATCTGTTTTCTACACCTTCAGCACAAAGGTAGCTTCAAGGCTGAAGATGAATAGATTTAGTAGTTAGTTGTGAGACTGTACTTCATACTCTCCAGAAAGCAGGCAACTACATTGTCTGGACTCATAAGACTAGTCATCTTAGCTTTGTATAGTGCCCTTAGGACCTTATTTAATGTGATTTGTGGAGTGGGTACAGACAAAATGACACTAAGTGAAATTTGGGATGGGGGCAAATTTGAGCTAAATTTATCTGCTTGTATATTTAGTATGTTATTTGGAGCTGAACAGATACTATTATTATATATTATTTTGATGCACTTTAGAGCACTGATTCCTACATTTTATAACGGATGAAAACGTTCCATGGTTGTCATTTTGCAGAGGTGACACATTTCCTTTCATATCATTTCCTTGGAATATTTGATTCTGCACATCTCCAATCCACTTCTGAAATGTGAAGTATTCAGATTATTCCTGGGAAAGAGGTGTTTTGTTTTTTATGTTATATAGTTTATTTATACTTGGGTTACACCATAGGGGATTTATTCTTAAATGTAGCATTGTATTTGTGTTAGATAGGGACTGATGTGAATATGCATACATTGAAGTGTGCATAGGTACTACTTATAATTGCAGATATTTGTTGCTGGGTCCTCAAGTGGAAGGGCATTTTAAATTGCATCTGGTCATCTGCTGACCATAGTAGATTTGCATTTGAAAAATCTTTAAACACTATAAGATTTGTAGGCAAGTTAGGTTTGACTACATAGTAAATGCTACTGAACAATGATTACATCTGACTAGGATCTGGTAGGAACCCGATCCAGTATTTTTGAGCTCACATTTGGGAATGCACTGCTTGATCTAAATAGTCTGCATGAATTAATTCTAAAAAGTGCTGTACATACTAATTTGTAGTAGTGTAAATTTCCCAGTTTATGGACTGACAGTTAAAGTCCCCAAGAAGAATACTTTTTCATCTAACTTTGCTAACCATGGCTAGTCAGAGGAACCTTATCAGCCATTTAGCAGATAAAAAAGGCAAAAATAAAAAAGCGATATAGGACAGACAATGTATAAAACAGAGAAATTAGTTGGTAGACATTTGCTAATAGCACAATACATTCAGGTGTTTTTACGAAATATTGTGATCATTCGTGTCATGAAAAACAGAATACACAACATTACTGTTACAGTTGCAATAAGATGTAAACTTATTGAATGTACAAATGGAGAATGATCAGGATAAAATCTTGGTATAAAAGAGATTTATACTTTTAATACGAGCGGTGTGTAATCTATGTACATGGATCACTTAATTAGTAAATATTGCATCTTTTTGTTTCCTTACTGTAATACCTATGTAGAACTCTGGGCATGCCTGACAAAGTGCAACTTATACAATGCATTTAGTTTCACAGCTGAATCTCCCACTAACAAATGTTTTTGTCCTTTTATTTCAAAAGATTCACCAACACTAATACACATACAATCATTTTATTGCCCACATCTTGACATTTTCCTTCTTATTTTTCACTACTATTGATAATGTTCTTTCAAAAATGTTTTTCAAGCTGTTACCCTTCCTGTACACCACTGTAGGTCTTGTACCTACTCTGCCTCTAAGTTCATTATCCTACCTTAGGATGACTCAGTTTTTATCTATTGTTGCTTTTATGATGTTACTATCTAAATTAAATGTACTAATAAATGAATTCCTGTTGGTTACATTCTTTTGGAGTATTAAATCACTGTGGCAAATTAACCTCACTGTTTTTTTTCTGCTAGACAAAACTGGAACAAAATAGTTGCTGTTCCTTTTATTACCTCATACATTGTTATTAACAAATGTGGTGGGATATCCCCTTTTTGGAAACATATCCCTCAAATTGTAACACTCTTCCATAAATTGTTCATCTCTTGTTATCATCTGTGTGGCCATAACAAACTGGCCCTTTACCACGGCTCTTTATTGGGATAGAGGGTGCATGCTAGTGAAGTGTAAAATGAGTTTGAATATGTGGACTTTTGATGTATACATGCTGTATAAGAACTCTGTATCCTATCCTTCTCTAGCTTGACGTGCAGGTGGGTAATACTATCATCTCCAACTTCTCGTGTAAACTTCAGGAATGTGGTACTGTTGTTGATAAAATCCAAAAATGCCTGAATCCTTTCTTTATTATCTTTCCATACTATTAGTATATCATCTAGGTATCTAATATATATCCCACACATATCTAAAATTCACTAGTGTGTAAATACTTATTCTCCTTCCCATTCTATATTAGCAAATAAGGATCCATGTGGAGAACTCATGGCCACCACCTTCTTTTGTAAAAATATCTATCTTTGAAAATAAGTTATTTTTAACTATAATTTCCAGAAGTTCTTTGTATAAATTTATCTTTTCTTGTTCTATCTCCTCATTAAACAAAAATTCACAAAACCATTCCAGTCCTATTTTGTGTGGTATGACCATATATAGGTCCTTCACGTCAAGAGTGATGAAGGTATCTGTCCCATTAAATTCAAAATTGTTAACTTTATTTAAAAAATCCCTGGAATCCCTACATACGTGTCTTTCTTGTGTTATTAATCTTTTTAGTTTCTCATCCAGAAACTTTGCACATGCACTAGTGATTGAATTCCGACCATCCACAATAGAATGAAGCGGGGGTTGTTGGTGTTTTTGTGAATTTTGGGGACCTCATGTGTTGTATACATTGCACTCTTTCAGACACGCACATGATTCTACATAGGTAAAACAGAAAGGAAGCTAAAAGAGCGTATCTATGAGCATTTATACAATATTAGAAAAGAAAAACACACTAATGCTTTATTTAAACATTTTCAGCATAATCCTGAGCATGTCTTTAAATTTATGGTAGTAGAAAAAAATCGCAATAAATAAAAAAAGGGGGTATGGCCACTATTTTTAGAAAAAAGGGAACTATATTAGCAGTTACATTTGAATGGTAGTACTTGGCTGGGCTTGAATGAACACATTTCCATTATGTGTTTACTTAAGCTGAAGTCGCTGTCTAGATGAATCCTAGAATTTAAGTGTTTGGCATCTTAATTTGTTTAATCATTTTACTCTAATCCAATATTTGCACTGATTATTTGCACCTTAATATATTTTAATATTTTTGTGAGGACTAATGTGTGTTTTTTTGTTTTATGCTTACATGGTCTATCAGTTTTGATTTATTGGATATTTGGCAGGGGTTTTTAATTATCATGTGACTTGGTACTATGTATTCAAAACTTCTTGGATCCCAGTTTTATTATCTGATGAAGTCTTAAAGTTTTAAAAACAAAATTGCTAATCAAAACACATCTAGAGTAACATGCTCCATGGTTCTGGTATTCCTTGTATTTCGTTTTTCATGATTCCAAAGCAGATGTCCAGAGGAGTGAGTTTTTACATTATCATTTTGAGATGGACAAATGCAGTTTCCCTATTTATAAAAAAAAAAAAAAAAAAAAAAAAAAAAAGAAGAAAGAGAGGAAAAGAAGTGAAAATAAGAATTAAGTAGGCAAGTTAATTGGTGAGGTCCTAAGTGTGAATATTGCTGTGAGACATTGCTTTTGTTGATGGGATGGTTCCCAGATTGAAGGAGTATGTTCATTGGTTGAGGGATGCCCATGAGTAATGGCCATTCATCATGCATACACATTGCAATGTTAACAGTTGTGGAGGTTGGGGAGCATGGTGGGATTGCATGTACAGATGTTTTTTCCCATACCAGGAGTCCCCCCTTTCACTTTCTGGATGCTTGTTCATGGTGAACTTCCACAATTGTTAAATACAAAGGAAAAAGAAGACAGAGAAAGAAACAGAAGAAGTAGCTTAAAACATAAGTAGACTAGTTATTTATCTCATGGTTTTGTCTGTTCCTCATAAAATTTTGTTCTGGCAAATTACTATGCTTGGGTGATAGGTTTTTGGATCACAGATAATGGCACACAATTAAAGTTTAGACATGATATCCTTCAAGAAAGGTATGCTAACTCAAATCTAGAAGCCTTATGAGATTTTTAAAGCAGTGATGTTTAAATCTGTAGCTGTTTAAAGGCTGAGATATAATTTGTGTTACAATAGGGGGCAGCTGTGAGGCATCTTCTATTCAGTCCTAAGAGGGGAAGAGCTAGGAGCTGAGTCACACTCAGAGACATCCCCAAAGTTAACAGCAGTTGGGAAGTATCTTTTGAGTGGATGGATTTTTCATATAGTAAGCAAAAGGAAGAATCAGAGGGAAGCATTAAGGTGAAGAGAGATTTTTTTTTGTGTGCAATTAATGTTTTTCTTTATTTTGACAGCTGGCTGGATTGCACAGTTTGAGGCTGATATAGGTGACAATTGTATCACAAGCAGAGGAATTGTTCTGAGAGCTGCTAGTGAAGGAGTGTCCTGCTGCAGAGGAACCCGGTGCATCTGGATGGAAAAGGTAAATTCAGGCACTAAAAAAACAAGTCAGTGATACAGTGAAAGTTAGCTCAAAAGTCAGCGGATAGTGCCACAGTAGACATTCCAGCTGCGGAACATCACACTATAATGCTACAGGTAATGATATTTTGTTCGGAGTACATACAGGGGTGTCTGATCTTTTGAGGTCTGGGGGTAGTCCATCAGTATGTGAATAAGGGGAATCAGAACAGTATTATTGTGAGGTTGCGGGTGCAGTGATGGATCAGGAGCTTCTTGGGGGGGGCAGCTCTGGAGGGAGGTATTAGGTGGAGAAGTTGGCTTAGGGTCATTGTTAGGCAGTGGGAGGTCAAACTTAAATAGGACTGAGTCAAAGCAAGAGGTGAGTTCTAATTTTGGGATGTGATCTGGGGATTGGTTAGCTACTCAGGCCTTGGTAATGCAATGGGGGGGGGTCTTTTTATTTGGCATCGGTTAAACAGAAGATCTGGAAAAGTGTGCATATTGACATATTTGAATTATTTGATGTGGAAGGGATACAGTTGTTAGGAACTGAGATGGTAGCAGCACTGGGGCAGAGGAGCGTGAGAAGACTATTGGATGTGGGAGAATTGGGTGTTATGTTCTGCATACTACATGGCAGTTTAGCTGGAAAAGGATAATTCAATGGCCTTACCACTCCTGACTTATTTTATCATGAATCATGAGGCACAAAGGCTGTGTATGGGGAATGGTTGGATACGGTATGATCAGCGATTCTATAAACAGAAAGTGGTGAGTCAGTCATTGAGATGGGAAGGTAGGCTCCCTGACATTTGGCTGACCATTATGATGGAAAATATTGTGGGTGCTATCAGATGAGGTAAACTAGGGGGTGAGGTGGTAGGAGTGTGTTGGATATTTAATGCAGGAAGCTGCATATGGGCAGCATGCTGATTTTCACACACCTGTTCAAATTGTGCAGACATGCAACCAGCATTCCAGCATGATTGCCAGGAATGTAGTTTGTTCAATTTGTGATTATTCATGGCTAATGGGAAATCATTATCTTCTTTGCCTCAAGGAGCTTCATATGCAAGGTAACTTTCATGGACAGAGGGGAGGATTGTCTTTTGGGGCCACAGAGTAAAACCAGGCTTCCATAAATTCATTAATGTACAGACATTGAGGCACATGCTCAGTAATTTTCTGGATTTGAAGGTTGTGGTGGAGTTACTAAGGGAATTTTCCACAGGGTTTTCTATTAAGTTTGGGGTTTGTGGTGATGGGTCACTTTATAAAAATTTGAATTGTGTCCAGGGGAAGGAGGACATTTTGAATAGTTTGGTGGAGAAGGAGCATTCAGGCAGGTTGTTGGGTCTGTTTGATTACCTTCCATTTGTCAATTTTAAATTGTCACCATTGGGTTTGGTTCCTAAAAAGCCATCTGATGAATTTCTGTTGATTCACTACTTGCCCTGTCCAGCAGGGAACTTGGTTAGTGACTTCATTTCCAAGGAGGATTTAATGATTAGGTATGCTTCATTGGATGAGGTGGTGGAAATCATTACGAGGTTTACAGATCCATGGTTGGTAAAGGTAGATATTAAATCTGCTTTCCGAATACTACCAGTACAGGAAGAAAGTGACTGTTGTTAGGCATGATGTTCAAAAACAAATTTTATTTTGACAAGACCATGCCAATGGGGTTTTCTGTGGCTTGTGCCACCTTTGAGAAGTTTAGCACTGCACTTCACTAGATTTGGCAACAAAGGGTGGGTACTCAGAAGGCTGTCTATTATTTGGATGATTTTTCTTGATAGGTTAAACGTTTGTAGGGATGCTTAGGGCATGTGGGAGTTCCAGACAATGTGCAAAAAGTTGGGTGTTCTATTAGCTACCCAGAAGTTGGACAGTCCTGCTAAGGCATTGTGTTTTCTAAGACTGTTAGTGGATGTGGGGCGGGGGTTGTTTGGTCTTCCACCTCAGAAGATAGAACATTTAAGGAAGAAGATTGCTTGGGCAATTGACAAAGACAAGGTACAAATTAGTGACATCATAGAGGATTTTTTAATTATTCCTGTCAAGAAGTTTTCTACTGGAGATCTCAAGATGAGCAACTCGGAGAACCAACACCAGGAGAGTGCAGTGAGGAAAGAACTACATCTTATAATAACAAACATCCAAGAACTGTCACTAAAAATGGACACATTCAAAAACAAAATGGACATTATCAAACAAGAATGCAGTAAACAACTGGAACTTCTAAATGGAATAGTAAAAAAACAATATGAATAGATTCTTGCCTTAGAGGAAATAGTAACTGACCTAGATACTAAAGTGACAGAAAATGAACATCACAATGAATTTCTTCTGACACAAAACACCAGGCTGATTGAGGAACTGGAAGACCTTGAAAGTAGATCAAGGAGGAATAAGGAAGGAAAGAAGAGGGTGCTAACAGGATTCATTTCCTCAATAAGTGGTTTTCATCAGCACTAAACATGCCTGAATCCCTCTCTTTTGGAATTGAGAGGGCTCATCAGTCCCTGGAAAATCCAGCTTCATGTATGAGTTCATCTAACCCTAGGTCTATAATAGTGAGACAGCTTTCCTCACAAGACAAGGATTTAGTGTGGAAATCAGCTTGGACTAATTTACAGCATTATGAGTAGAGAGTCTTGAGAGTCTTTTGGTATGGTATAACAGGCCTCAGATGGCATCAGCTTGAGGAGGGCTTGGTGGACATATATTTATGGATTGAGATTTTACATGTTTTAGAAGTCCATTTAGCAGGTAACGATTTAAGTGTTATTCCAAAACAGCGGTTGGTGTTTAGGTTAGGCAAAAGGTCTTCCAGGTATGAGTATTGTGCAGGCCAAAATAGTACCACATTTGGTTTGGAGGAATGTGGACAATGTTATAGGTACTGAGCATGCCCGTCGATTTGTTAACTTTACTTTGTCAAGGCATTTGGGGAACCTGGGTATTCACCCTATCAATTATAGGGACTTTGATGATGAGGATCCAGTGTGGCTTAGGGAGGATGGTGTGCACCTGAGTGAGGTGGGATTGTATTTATTCACTGTACACCTTGTTTTGTTTTTTGGAAGGTTTTTGGAAGGTTTGATAAAAGTGTTGCAATAAGATAGGGGGAACAGCCTGTGTTAGGCTGGTGGATAGAAAAGAGGGTCAGGCTTATCCCTCTTCTGTTGCCCCTCTGGTGTTAGATATTGAATTTTGCAAGGATGTTGGTTGGGTATGGAAGTGACTGGTAGCACACTGCTTCTGATAAAGTAAGAGTAAAATAGCGGTTGAGGTAATGTTATGTTCATGTTGAGATTAATATATTTTATGCTTGATCAATTAATTTTATGTTTAAGAAGTTGTTCAATAAAGGTTGACATATGCCATTTTGGTGTGGTGTGTTTTATTGTGGAAGGGGATCGTGACAATAGGATTTGTGTAGGTGATTCTAAGTTAATATATTGAGGAATGCTGATCTTTGTTTAATGGTGAGCCAGTTGACCTTTTTATTGTAATAGAGTGATGTCCATTAAGTGTATAAATCTATGTGTTTTATTTTCTATCTTCTGTACTGTAAAGGTGTTATGAGATAAATTGAAAGTGAATGCTAGAAGGCAATATTCCAATCTACAAATGATCACAGAATCATAGAAGGCTACTAGGCCAATGGCCCTAGAGCCTTTTTCAGCCTAGCTATTCATGCCCCAATTTCCTAATTATCAATGCCCACAGGCTAGAATGGCTTTGAAATATGCCTGTTACTTAGGGCATCTACAAACTTCCCCTGTCCATAAGGGCCACAGGTGACAAGCCAGGGATGAATTTGTGATTTCCTATCCATTTTTCCAAATTGCATTGATAGTTGCCACTTTTCTTGCTTTTTGAAAAAATAATTGGAAAATTTGTGGGTGATTTTCACTTGTTGTAATACTTCTTGAGATTGTTGTTCAATATGGGTCTGGAAGGTTAGTGGCTGGTAAGCTTGGATGCCTAGATACTATTGTGCTTTAACTGTAGTTAATAATCAGGATGCTGGTATAAACAAGTAACTACAAAGAAAGGATTTTAAATTGTTTGTGATTGCAAGTAACATAACATTGTATTTCTTAACACTGATTTCTTATTGTCAAAAACGCAATTTAAGAGCTTGGACAAGTTTGATTGCAATGTGTTTTCTAAAACAGAATCTTGTTATTGAGAAGAAAGCAAAACGACATCATTCTTTGTAATTGGTCGGTAACTAAACTAATTTAAACTAACCATTCAGTTTATAGAGAAGGTAAGTGTGAGTGACAGTGTGTGCATGTATAATTTAAACTAGAGGTTTCGATGTTTCTGTATGAGAGATAAAGTGTGTGTATGCATATGTATGTGTATGTGTGTATGTAATTTAAACTAGCCATTCTGTGTGTATTAGAGGTGGTGTGTGTGTATTGCTACATGAGAGAGAAGGTGCATCTGTGTGTTTGTGTTTTGCTGTGTGAGAGAGTAGGTGTGTGCATGTGTGTGCTGCTGTGTGAGAGAGAAGGTGTGTGTATGTGTGTGCTGCTGTGTGAGAGAAGAGAGAAGATAGATGTGTGTGTGTGTGTGTGTGTGTGTGTGTGTGTGTGTGTGTGTGTGTGTGTGTCTGAGAGCAGAGAGAATGTATGGGTGTGTGTGTGTGTGTGTGTGTGTGTGTGTGTGAGCAGAGAGAAAGTAGTGTGTGTGTGTGTGTGTGTGTGTGTGTGTGTGTGTGTGTGTGTACTGGTGTGTGTGAGAGTAGAGGGAAGGTAAGTGTGTTTGTGTGTGAGAGCAGAGAGAAGGTGTGCATGTGTGTGTGTGTGTGTGTGTGTGTGTGTGTGTGTGTGTGTGTGTGTGTGTGTGTGTGAGTGTGTGTGTGGCGGTGTGTGACAGCAGATAGAAGATAGGTGTGCATGTGTCTGTGCGTGTGTGTGTGTGTGTGTGTGTGTGTGTGTGTGTGTGTGACAGCAGACAGAAGGTAGTGTGTGTGTGTGTGTGTGTGTGTGTGTGTGTGTGTGTGTGTGTGTGTGTGTGTGTGTGTTTTGCTGAGTGAGAGCAGAAAAAGGTAGGTGTGTGTGTGTGTGTGTGTGTGTGTGTGTGTGTGTGTGTGTGTGTGTGTGTGTGTGTGTGTGTGTGTGTGTGTGTGTGTGTGTGTGTGTGTGTGTGTGTGTGTGTGTGTGTGTGTGTGTGTGTGACTGTGTGTGTGTTCGTGCATGTGTTTTGTGTATGTGTGCAGGTGTGTGTGCAGTGTATGTGCATCTGTGTGCATTTAACATACCTCTGAACTGTCCAGATCTAGCATCATAATTTTGTTCTATTTCTCATAAAAGTTGTGGTTTTCTGGCAAATGAGGATTGTCGTCATGAAACAAGGACATATATATATGAGTTTCAGACTTCACATCTTTCACAAAATGCATGCTAACATAAATCCTGTTATTCTAGCAACTAAGTTAAAAAGAGCAATATTTAAAAATTGTCCTAATTTTGGGCCATTGTATCCTCATTATTTTAGACTTTGTCCAGATTTCTTGCATTATGAGGCTGAGAGGCATATCTCTCAACTGTCCAGATTTTTGCCTCACATGTTTTGCCTGTTCCTCATAAAAATTTGTGGTTTTCTGGTAAATCACTGAGGACTGACATAACCAAATAATGTCATACATTTGAGATTCAAACATCATTTCCTTCAGAACATGCCGTTATTCTAGCAAATTTCTAAGTCTATAAGAACAATATTAATAATCTTCCCCTATTTTGGGGCCTTTGTCCACCCCTATTATTTTCGGCTTTGTCCAGATTTCTTGTGCTAAGAGGTTGAGAGTTAATCAGGCTTGACCCTGTAACTTGGTTACATGAGACAAGAGTCTGTATCCCCTACACCAACTACCAGACTGCTGAAGGAATTGTGAGCTTTAGTGGAGGCAAGCCTGAATCCTTTACACCAATTAACAGACTGCTGATACAATTGTGAGTTTGAGCTTCAGTACATTTTCAAGGATTATGAGTTTTAGTGCACTTTCAAGGGATTATGAGTTTCAGTGCATTTTCATGGAATTGTGAGTTTCAAGCAAAGAGAGGTTTATTGTTACTCATGCTAAGTCTGTTTTCATTGTGCAGCTAACAGTTTTGTTTAGGAAATGGCAGTCACTGTTTGTACTGTAGAATTTGAAAGCAGTGTTAGTAGCATAATTGCCTTTGATGCAGAAGACTATGGATTCTACTCCCAAACCATGTAGATGCAGTGCTGATATTGCAGAGCCCTTTTGATTGCAGATTATTTGGTGCGTTTTAAGAAGGGTAGGGGTCCTGTAATCCTAGGTGTGTCCTACTTTGTATGAGATGTGTAGTAACTATAAACTTGTTGTCGGTTTGTCTGCTAGTCCCTATTGGAAATATTACTAGGTAACCAATCTTTTAATGTAATACAGGCAATTAATTCTTCAAGGGCAGCAGGTACTGGATTTGTAGATGAAACACTGAAATGTAAAGTTGTTTGCCAGTAACAGCCTCTTTATTAGTTATAGATCTCTAATGCAGAGATTGTGCTTAATGACGGATACTGGTGGGTTGTAATGACAGAAGTTTGAGTGGCCTTTATGGTTAAAATGTTCTGAAATGGGCAGTTTTGTCATTATTGGGTCATACATTTTGTTTTATTGCTTACTGGAACAATGTTCAAAACTACAAATTTAAAACACACAATGCAACAAGTGCTTCTGTATTATACAAGGAGTATAATTTATACAATCAGGAAGGTGAATAAAAAAAACGCATATATGTATGGCTGAGCTTAAAAATATCTGCAAGGAGCCTATGATTTGAAAACAATCCAAAGGTAAACTTAATTCTCCACTGGCCAGATGCATTTTATTTGAATGTGGATTTTAATGTCGTTTCAATGAATGTGAGTTTCAATGGCAGTGACGTTTACTGCTCATGCTAAGTCTGTTTTCATTCTGAGACTGTATTGTTTGTTTAGGAAATGGCTATCAGTGTTTGTGCTATTTTATTTCAATATCTGTAATCCTTGTAGAAATAAATAAGAAAACAGTATGCACACTGATAGGTTTGAACAGTGTTTATGGTAAATGGGGAGAAACAGCCAAGTAATGGAACACTTGAATGGCTGGGATGGGGGCTGCTGTGTGGGGGTAGGGGGTTGCTACAGGAGGAGCTGCTGTGAGGGGGTCCTAAACTATTACCCTGCTTATGGCCCATTTGTCCGTGATCTGGCTCTGATTCTGCAGTTGGCTAGAATATGGTATGAAGCCTTATTGATAGTAATGAGGATGTGGAGAATGTCAGGATTGTTGTCTTGTCATACAAGTCTTGAAGTGATGGGATTTCATAGGAATATGGAACAGCAGCATCTGTACTGCAGTCATTCCCAGAGCTGGGTCTGAACAAGTGGTCAGCATTGAGTCTTACTGGTGAGGGTATGTTACTGGTGTAATGAAACCACATTTCAATGATGACAGTGATATTACATTTTCTAAGGTTTGTAAGGAGTACAATTCCTTATATCTGTTTGAAGCATTGACCAGCACTAATTTTGTAGTCCTGATTTCATCTGACTAGACTGATTGATGGAAGAAACAGACATTGATTACAAAAATGTGCTGCGGGGGGGGGGGGTGAAAACACTCACTAAGGACATGCAGGCTGTTTCTGATAAAACAGGCAGAAACATAAATCATCTACTTCCAGGGTGACACATATACTGCTGCCCCCTCCCCCGAATGACACCAACAACTAAGCCAGTTGCTGAAGCCAATTATCTTTTGTTTATATTGTGACATGATTTCTTGAGATTAGTGCAAACTCAGTGGTCCTTTATTACAGTGTTAGTGCATTTCTGTGCTATATGTACAGCTCGTGTGTAAGTGTGATACTTAGGGGTTTTATTAGCACTCCCTACATCAGTGAGGCCTCTGTGGGTTAGGGAGACATTTCTTGACTACCTCAGCATAGGAGTTTTTTTGTTGATGACTGCCATGCTGATATGAGGAGGGTGACAATACTAACAACCTGATGGATGCTGATGGTAAGTTTCGATGAACGGCTAGCTTCCAGATCTAGTAACTGTTTACTCCTTTCACTCCTCTTATGTACCTTGTTTGTGAAATTCATAGAAAATGGTTAGTAATGTGAAGAGAAGCCTTAAAGTGTCAGTCAGTTAAAACTATGTGCATCCCCGAGAAAAAGACTTTACTTTAACATGTCAACAAACACAAACTAAAAATGACTCATTTGGCTAACGTTTCTGGAACATGTATCATGAAAAACTGGTAAATTTCTCCAAAGAGTTTGCCAGCAATCCCATTAATAGTATACTGGTTTTATTCAAAATGCAAGACATGACAAATGTGCAAGCAAACGTGCCTCTGAGTAACGACTAATGACAGGAATAGTTATGGATGAATTATGTATGCTGCGTATATAAAACATGCATCTTTGGAATTTGTTTTTCTTTTGAATTATAAAAAGGTGTGCTAGCAAAAGGTTCTGACAGTCACAAAGATTGTCACTTAGGGTTGATGACATTTATACCTCTGTATTTGATACAAAAAAAAAATGACTGAATCAAACATTCTACATGTAGCACAGGTAAGCGCAGGATGCACAGAAGTTATTGTATGTTATTATAGGTACAATGTTCCCTCCACAAACTAAATTAGGTCTCAATGTTTAGTATTTTCAGACAGAATCTAAAAAATACTCAGTGTAATTTTGTAATGGTTCAAGATAGCTAATTGCCTTAAAAATATTTCAGTCTGAGTGTCTCAAAAGTTAAAAAAAAAAAAAAAAAAAAAAACAGAAAAGAAATGGAAACTGAGCGCAGTGACTGTACTGGAACATCAGTCTGACCCCACCATTTTAACATTTTACATTTCAAAATGTCTTCCACCAGTCTGATCTGTTACTGGACTTCATTGCATCATGTGCAGCTGTACGCAATTACTGGAGAAATTATGCCAAAGGCTATTATTTAGTCTGTTCTTTCATAATACACTTTTGTCTAATGACTGACTAGACATATGACAATCATTGCAAACTGTATATAAAAGTTAAGTGCCTTCTTCAAATTGCATTTGTTTCTGTGGACTTATAAAAACCCACCTAGAACTTGAGATTTCGATAGTATGATTGAATGTTTCTTTATGGAGATTTGACCATTTAATATGTGAAATAGATGTTTCACATTATGAATAACTCAGAGCTACTGATGGACACTAAATCAGCTTTTAGTCAGTAGTAAAGGTGGAGAGACATAAAATAACAATGCAGTCATAGATAAACATGTAAAGAATAACAAAGTCAGCTAAGCAATGTATCTAGTGTGCCTTTTAATGCAGCATGTTCAATGAAAGTAAATTACAGCTCAGAGCAGAGCTAAAAGTAAGTCTTAGAAAAATATGTAATAACATATGTGTGTAATGCTTATTTTAAATAAAGGAAGATCAACACGTTTTTATTCTATATGCAGCCTTAGTTCTATTTGAAACTGAAAACATGCTTTTCTGAAATTGTGCTTTCTGACACTGCAAGATGCACTCTGACCTAGTTTACTAGCACAGAAAAATACATGTTTATGCCTTGGAAATGTACTGGAAAGCAAGTGATTTTCTGCTAGGTCAGGAAATTAAATGGAGAATAATAATAATTTCTGTAGATCCATTCATTATGGACAATAAGCTCTGTTCGTGCTAATGAAAAAGTGCACAAGCTGCAAGAAAGTTAGATACTATAAACAATGAACTGCTTCAGAAATCTGTACTTGCATTGTGCTTGAATTAGCCATAGTACCTAGACTTGTAACATCACATAGCAAGAAAGTTATAACTGACCGGTGGTTGTCAAGGCCATCCTGTTTACTGAAAAATCTTTTTTAAACTTTGTGAAGAGTCAGCTAGAAATGTGAGAAACATCTGTAAAGTAACAGAATTGTGAATTGGTGGTCTGCTACGTCAGCCGTAGTGAGCAATGTCTTGAAAGAAAGGTATAATAATTGTGACACTTCCTGATTTTAGTCAGACAAACTCTGTAACTGCATTTTTTGTCTCCTTGCGCAAGAATAAAGATACCTGAACTGAACCTTATGCTTTTGGTCTTTTGAAGTATTTTCTTTGACCTTTTTTTTGGTCCTTTGGAGCCGGAAACCCTCGTTTAGCCTGGGATCAGATGGGCCAGGTGGCATGAAACTGCGCAGGGAAGATACCACATCGGATCTTCTTCATTGAAAGTCCTCCGACTGAATTGTCGTGCAAAAGAGGCCAGCCACTTTTCTGATCTACGACTGAAGGCGGGTTTCGTTTGAACAGTGTGTGACCAATCGCTGAGGCTCAGGTTAGGGTGAATCTACTTTTTTCTGTTTTAGATCAGGGACTTGATTGTATTTGTTCTGTGAGAATTTTGTTAAAATTCAGGGACAGAAATATTGCTATCTTGTCATAGATCAGGGAAACAGAATAAGTAGGCAGGTAGTGTGAATGGACGGTAAACACTTGGTGGCACCACATTAAAAATAAAAGGGTTACGTAACATTTAAAAGGTTAGAACAAAATGGGTAATACGTGCACAAAAATGAAAAGACCCCAAAGCCCACCGTTAACCGAAGACGCAAAATATATGCAATCACAACGCGCCGACAATGTTAGATATTATACTAAATGGGTTAATAAATATGAGTTTGATGGGAAACTAGAAAGATCCTCACTTATCAAACTTATTAGACAGCTAAAAACCGATTCTAAAGGTCGGGTTAAAAAACAGCGTAAATTAGGATTTCCTCAGGCACACAGGTGGATTGAGGAAGCAAACCGAAGAGAACAAAAGAATAAAAATTCAAAAGCAATGTTTCTAGACAAAGAGGATAATAACTTAGTTATAGCATCGGCCCCTCCGCCCCCTCCGGTTCCAGTTCCCTTACCAGTTTCCTTACTGGAATATGAAGCAAAAGAACAAACTGGCCTACGTCCACGATATCCAGTTATTCCTATAAAACCACTACCATTTGTTAGAGATTCTATCGAGACTAGGTCTCGAACACGTAATTTAAAAAGGGATATTGAATTATATCAAATGAATGGAAATTCACAGGCTATGAGTGAAGAAGAGATATGCCCACTCATAGAAGTACCAAATCCTCAGGCAGGACAAGAAGGGCAGGACCCAACTCTCTTAGTATACAGACCGTGGACACCGGAAGACATCTGGAAATCCACAGAGGGAATTCCCCATCCAAAAGTTAATTTTAGAAAGTTCTTAGAAGACTTACAGGGCATGAGATTAAGTTATCACTTAAACGGAGAGGAAGTAGAAAAAGTAGTCAGACAAATAGTAGGTCCAGATTGGCACATGATCAGTGGCAACTGGAATCCCCGTGACGCTGCACTTAGGCCCCTACCACATAGCAGCGCAGAACTAGACAACAGAGTGAAAGGTCTGACAGACCAAATTTCTGAGAAATGGAAGCCTAGAGCAGACTGGACTTGCATTAATCAATGCATCCAACAAGAAAGTGAAACTGTTGATAGATATTTTGCCAGATTATTAGAATGTTTTAACAATCACTGTGGAATGCAGGTGCCTGAAGACCAGACACAAGATTCCCCATATAAGCAGCAGTTAAAGAATGCATTTTTGAAAGGCTATATTGCACCCATAAGTAGTTTCATTACTAAACATATGGTAGACCATCGAACAAGCAGATTACAATCACTGCTTGAATATGCTAGACATGCCTAAAAGTCATTTTAATAACAAAAAGAAAAAGAAAGCCCAAGTATTTGCTGTGGAAGATGGAGAAGTTTATTTAATACAGTCCAGACAAAAAGGGCAAAAAGAATGCCCAGGGAAACAAACAATCTGATCAGCGATCAGAGGACTTTGAAGGGAGAAAGAAAAGAGGTGAGTGCTTCAAATGTGGGAAAAAGGGACACTTGTCAAGGGATTGCAAGAAAAATAAGAAGGCAGCATTGGAAGACAAAAATGATGAAGGTGAGGACTGAATATATGAAAGTCAGGAATCACTAGATAGGAATAATAGAGAAAGGACAAATGAGAATGTGATAGAAGGAACAGAGAATGTGATAATAGAGGAAGTGCAGGAAGCTACCGATAGTGAAGAAAACGAAATATTAGACCTAGCCTTACTGAGCTTAGAGCTCTATCTAGCTGACACAAAACCAGAAGTGACATTCCTGGTAGAAGGGAGGGAAGTCAAATTTTTGTGCGATTCAGGGGCATCACGAACCCTGGTACATCCCTCCAAACTACCAGCAAATTCAGAATCACATGACTTTATACTAGTAAAAGCAGCTAATGGACAGCTGTATTGGGAACCTCTCTCCCATAACATTACAATAACAGATCCTGTTTCAGGATTAACCCAGAAAAGCAAAATTGTTTTTTCTACAAAATGCCCAGTGAACCTTTTGGGCAGAGATCTTATGCAGCTATTAGGCATAGCAGTAGTTCCAACCATGCAGAGTATGGAAGCACAGCGACAAACTAATGCTTCTGCAGTGCAAATGGAAGGTGAGACATTTTACTGGTATAGCCAGGACTTAGTTACGACTGGCCCCGGAGCAGTAACTGAAGAGTTAATGAATGTAGCTATCAGTAAGTTCCCCTCCCTTTGTATTGACATACAACAACTGTTGTACTGTACTCTGTATTATTGTAATACACCAGGACCTGACAAAGAATATGAACAAGAATTGTTTAGAAATCATGCAAATAGATTAGTACTGTGTAATTTGTACTGGGACATGAAAGGGAACAGTGTAGTTAGCTGTTCATTACCCCAGGAGTTCTTTTCACTTTACAAATCGAATCTAATACCGCATGTTAGTTTAACTAAAGAGGAAGATTTAAAATTGGTAAACCTAGGAGAAAAAAATCACAACATGGGAAAAACAGACAGAATCAGAACTGTCAGAACAGGGAATACAAAAACAGAAACTGAACTGGATAACACAAACACATCCAGCTGTACACTTGCAGTCCAGCAAAGACAGCTGAGAAGCCCTCTTATTAGAAGAGGAAGAAAAAGCTTTGTTAGACATACCAGAATCTCTCTGGTCAACAGGAAAGTCAGACGGACTTATTCACACAGCAGGACCAGTTACTATCACGCCAAAGTCAGCATTTAAACCACAAAAGAGACAGTACCCCTTGAGAAAAGATGCAGAAGCAGGTATTAAACCAATCATAGCAGCTTTACTTAAGAAGGGAATACTGGTGGAATCTCCTGATTCACCATGTAACACACCCTTATTTCCAGTTAAAAAAAGCAAATGGAGAATGGCGTATGGTCCAAGATTTACAAGCTGTAAATGATGCAGTAATACTAAGAGCACCTACGGTGCCAGATCCACATACCTTGTTGAATGATTTAAAACCTCAACAGAAGTATTTTTCTGTGGTAGATATCAGCAACACATTCTTTTCGATACCGATACACCCTGACAGCCAGTATTGGTTTGCATTTACATTTCAGGGGAAGCGGTATACATATACGCGACTACCACAGAGCTATAGTGAAAGCCCAATGATATTCTCACAAGAGATGACAAGTAATTTAGCAGGATTTATCCCACCGAGAGGTAGTCAAATTTTACTTTATGTTGATGACATTCTGCTGGCCGCCCCTACCCAGCGAGATTGTAAGGAAGATACTATAGCATTATTAAAATTCCTAGCAGTTGAAGGACACAAAGTAAGCAAAAATAAATTGCAGCTTTGGAGAAAACAAGTGAAATACCTTGGATATGTAATATCCAAAGATGGCAGAACATTAGATGAGGACAGAAAAGTAGCGATCTTACAAGCACCAAAACCCACAACCAAGAAGGAAATGATGTCCTTCTTGGGTACGACTAATTTTTGTTGAAGCTGGATCCCAAACTATGCTTTGGAATCTGCACCTTTAACCGACCTGATTTTTAAGAAGCCTATGGCAGCACAAGATTTAATACAGTGGACACCAGAAGTAAAATTAACCTTCTGCAAACTGAAACAATTGATAACATCATCATTAGTTTTAGGATTACCAAATTATCACAAATGTTTTTTTCAAACTGTAGATTGCAAGCAAGGTTATATGACATCAGTATTGACTCAACAGCATGGGGACAAACAATGCCCCATTGCTTATTATTCATCACAACTGGACCCAGTGGTGCGGTCTCTACCCCACTGTGTACAAGCAGTAGTTGCAGCTGCAATGGCAGTGCAGGCTTCAGCCTCAGTAGTGTTATTCCACCCTCTCACATTGAGAGTGCCTCATGCAGTCGCAATAATTTTACTGTAAGAAAAAGTAGCATATCTTTCCCCTGCTAGGCATCTTTCTTGTATGACTATATTGCTGAACCAACCTCACATGACAATTGAACGATGTACTACTTTGAATCCGTCTACCTTGCTCCCAACTCCTGTGGATGGCACACCCCATAACTGCCTGCAGGTAATTGAACAAAAGACACTGCCTAGAAAAGACCTCACGGATGTTCCCTTGGATGATGCTGAGGTGACATATTACGTGGATGGCTCATGCAAAAGGAGTCCTACAGGACAAAACCTAAGAGGTTATGCAGTAGTTTCTGATACTGAGATTGTAGAAGCGAAACCTCTACCACATAGCTTATCTGCACAAGCATCAGAGTTGATTGCCTTGACACGGGCATGTACCTTAGCAAAGGGTAAAAGCGTAAACATTTTTACAGACAGCCAGTATGCTTTTTCTACTGTACATGTTTTTGCACAACAGTGGAAGAATCGAGGAATGGTGACATCTACTGGCAAACCGATTAACCATGCACAGTTTATTTTAGATTTGTTAGATTCTATTCAGTTGCCTCAGAAAGTAGCTATTTATAAATGCATAGCTCATACAAAACAACAAGATAGGATTTCAAAAGGCAATGCGAGAGCTGACACAGCTGCAAAGCAAGCAGCCTCAGAAGCATTTCTTTTGAACGAGGAATTACAACCTTCTGAGATTTTAGACTTAGAAATGTTGAAAACAATGCAGACACTTACTACACAAGCTGAAAAACAAAAATGGAAAAAACGAGGAGCAATTCTCAAGGAAGGGCTGTGCATCTCCAAAGAGGGAAAACCGATATTACCGTCTAATTTATTTAGATATGCAGCTTTGTTGAGCCATGGGCAGAGCCATGTCTCAACAGGGGGGATGGTACAGTTAGTGAATCGGGTATTCGCTACGTATGGGTTTACAAACTACACTAAAAAATTTTGCCTGTTATGTCACACTTGTAATAAACATCATGCACAAGGGGCATTAAAGCCCAAGCAAGGGAGTTTCCCTACACCACCGTATCCGTTTCATACTATCTGCATGGATTTCATAGAATTGAGCAAATGTGAAAATAAAAAGTACTGCCTTGTCATTGTGGATATGTTCTCCAAATGGGAGGAGGCCTTTCCCACTAGTAAACCAGATGCAGCCACTGTTGCAAAGACCCTAGTTAAAGAAATTATTCCTAGATTTGGCATACCGGAAAGGATCTACAGTGACAAAGGTACACATTTCGTTAACCAAACTATACAACAGTTGAGCTGGTATTTTGGGATTTCCTTAAAACATCACTGTGCATATCACCCTCAATCTGCAGGGTTAGTAGAGAGGCACAATGGAGTTTTAAAGAATAAGCTTAAGAAACTCATAGTTGATACACAGAAGAACTGGGTGTACTGTTTGCCCCTGGCACTGTTGAGCATGAGAACTGTTCCGAATACAAAAGGATTGACACCTTTCGAAAAGATTTTCGGAAGAGCTTATTATATACCTCAGTGGAAACCTGTCATGCCTGCAGACCAGGAAGCAGATTGGACACTTGCAGAGTATATGAGGAGTATGCTGAATAACAAACATCTTTTGCAGTTTAATTCTGTTTCAGATAAAGACCAAACCAAACCATCTGAAGTAGCAGTAGCCCCAGGCACTTGGGTCTGGGTGAAGACAATCAAGAAGAAGAACTGGACAACACCAAAGTGGGAAGGTCCATATCAAGTACTGCTGAGCATGCCCACAGCAGTCAAAATTGCAGAACGTTCATCTTGGATTCATTTGACACACTGTAAACTAGTCAAAAACTTTGAACTTGATAAAACTCTTCCTAACACACAGCAGCAGTAGAATGACAAGACCCAGAGATAATAGAAATGCTGAACGACTTCAGCAGTGTTGCATAATCATCTTAATAACTGCATTAGTGACAATGTTCTTTTTGCTATGGCTTTTGCTGTGGCCTTTCTTTTCTTCAGCCACACCAGCTAGACTGAACAAACGTGATTCAATACTCATAGACTGGCATCCGAACTTTAACACTTACCAAGCAATCAAATATGTGTATGCTGAGACTTTTAATATTTCAAATTGTTGGATTTGCACAGCTATACCAACAGCATACGGGGGATTATTGATGGCTGCTGTCCCCCTAGGGGTCAATGAGACCTGGGAAAACTTGATTTTTGAGACTACACCTGTAAAATCTAGAGACAAAATTGCATTATTCCTACCTGTTACACAAACAGGAATTGTATGCTTTTTTAAGAATGACACGATTCAAGTAGGTTGGAGTAAATGTAATGTAACGGTTTCTTATAAAAGTTATATTAAACCTAAAAATACTAAAAATACAGAAACAATTTGTGATGCAGATTATGACTCATACTTTGAGTCCTTGCATAAAACTGTCAGTGATATACAACATAATCCTGTTCTTTTAAAGCAACTGTCTATTATAGATAAGAAAATGTTTCATGCAGGGAAGGTGTATATCAATACTAAGATAGAAAACGGTTATTTCATATGTGGGAAAAAGGCATACAAATGGTTGCCTGAGAATTGGTCCGGCAGTTGTTTTTTGGGTTACCTGGTCCCGGCCATACAACACACTACAGATTTGCCTCATGGGAGAATTCGAAACGTCAGAGACGTCGCAAAGAAACCTGAAAATCCAATCAAGAAACCTGAGAATCCAATGGGACAGATTGTAGCAGGCTGGAGAAACCATAACTCTGCGAAAAGACAAGAGTAAACTAGCACACATGGACTTGAGTGACACTATCATATCCTGGGCTGACATAGCCCCTGCATATGGTGCAGTTAAATCAATTTGGGAACTGAGAAAGCTATCCAAACTTCTCGAGGTTATGAGCAATGCAACGTTTTCCGCTCTTGAATTAATGACTGATAGGTTCATAGGTTCATAGGTTCATACTAGGCTATCTGCCCTAGGGCATTTATAAGCCTAGCCAGAGTGTGTATGGCTTTCGCCACCCATTTTAAATTAATTTTGCTATGCCCTTTTTCGAGGTTAGTATACTGTGCCTCTGTCTAACAGTGACACAGAAGTGATACCCGGGGTAAACCTACGATCTCCCATCCACTCATCAAGATTCCTCTTGAAGAGAGTCAATGAGGGACTCTGCCTAACCTGGACTGGGATTTTATTCCAGAGTGAAGGGAGCCTCTGGGTTATGAATCTGTCCCTCCAGCATGTCCTATTTATTTCAGTGCTGAGGTTCAAGTCCCTCGAGCGCATAGCTCGATGGGATTTGGATTTTCTGAGGTGCAGCATGTCCATTAATTCTGGGTTGGACATGGCTTTATATGTCAGGCACAGATCACCTCTGAGCAGGCGGTATGCCACTGAGTAGAGCTGCAGTTTCTTTAACCGGGCAGCATACGGCATCTGTTTGAGCCCCTTGATCCTCTTGGTGAGGTACTTTTGGGGTCTTTCCAGTTGCTGCAGGTGTCTGGTAAGGTACATCCAAAAAGGGGCATTGTACTCAATTATGGGCCTGATGAGGGATGCGTAAAGAGGCATGATGACCTCCCCTGATCGAGATGTGAATCCCTTCATGATTAGGTGGGCTATATAAAATGTTTTTCTAACCACTTTGGCCACGTGGTTGTCAAATGAGAGATTGCTATCAACTTGGGTCCCCAGGTCCCTAATTACTTCTTCTGTACTTAATGGATTACCACCTATGTGGTAATTTGTGGGCACTTTGTTTTTGCCAAAGGGGATGACTATACACTTTTTGGCGTTTAGCTTGAGGCCATGGCTCGGTCACCAGTTGTCTGTTTCTATGAGGCCCTTTTGGAGGATGCTTGTGTCGGCTGGAGAGTCTATTATGGCACCCAGTTTGCAGTCATCTGCGAACTTGGTCAGCCACAGTCCTTCCATGTTGGCCTGTACCTCCGAGAAATATATACCGAACAAGAGAGGTCCCAGGACTGAGCCTTGTGGGATGCCACTTGTAACTGGTTTGGAGTCTGACATGGCTCCAGCTATTCTACCCATGTGGGTTCTGTCCTTGAGCCAGTTTGCAACCCATCTAGTGACATAGGGGTTTATATTTAAGCTGGTGACCTTATCTATAATGCCCGAGTGGGGTATTGTATCAAAGGCTTTTGTGAGGTCCAGGTAGGCTGTGTGGACCACCTTCCCCTTGTCAATGGCCTTGGTGACTGTTTCAAAGAAATCGACCAGGTTTAAGAGGCAGGATCTGCCCTTAACAAAGCCGAACTGGGTAGGATCCAGTGTCTGTAGGTCCCCAATATCTTTATTTATAAGGTTCATGATGATCCTTTCCATAGCTTTGCAGACCAAGCTAGTGAGACTTATGGGGTGATAGTTTCCAGGATCCGTTGAGGCACCACCTTTGTGGAGAGGGACCTCTGTTGCTTTACACCACTCTTTGGGTACATATCCTGTAGTAAGGCTGAGATTGAACAGTAGTTTTAGGTTTGGGTTTAGCTCTTCTTGGAGTTCATGTAGGACGCAGCCCGGGACACCGTCTGGTCCCATTGATGCTGTGTTTCTTGCTTTGGAGAGGGCAGCTCTTATCTGAGATGTCAGGGGCCCAGCACTCTGCTGGGATAGATATTAGCCCTTTTGTTGGGGCTGGGGGGGAGAAGTTTGCGCTGAACCTGTCAGCTAGGATGTTGGCAATGTCTATGGGTTTGGTGTATTTTTTGTCATTTTGGACTAATTCTGAGCATATCTGGGAATTCCCACCCAGGTTCCTAACATAACTAAAGAAAGCCTTGTGATTATCCTTAGTGTCCTGTGCAATTTTTCTCTCGAAGCTGGCCTTAGATGATTTTATGAGTGCCCGTATGAGTGATGAACTGAATGCAATGATAACTGTGGTGCTTCAAAACTGCATGCTCTTAACGTCACCCTAGCGGCAAGAGGTGGTACGTGCGCTTTAATCAAAGATGAGTGTTGTTCATACATTCCCGACAATAAACACGAAATCAACGATCATTTGGAAGTGATTCAGCAAGTGTCAGACATGACCAGGCCAGTCCCGAAGCCACTGATGGACTTTTTCCAGAATTTGTTTGGGGGATGGGGTTCCATCCTAATGAACATCCTGATTGCCATTTGTGTGGGATTACTATTGTTAGGAGCATGTATTTGTTGTGGTATTCCCTGCATGAAAAAATGAATAAAAGATTTTATAGGCATGTTAGTTTCTGAGACTTTGTATCAAAGTACTGAAATTGAAGAACTGTTGAAAAAGGAAACACTTTCATAAGTTTAAACTGAATGACTCTCTTAGCTGCAAATCCTCAAAGGAAGAGGTTAGGAGAAGAAACAAACTGTTTATACTTTTGAAATAGAATAAAAAGTATTAACAGGGGGAAAATGTTAGAAAAATATGTAATAACATATGTGTGTAATGCTTATTTTAAATAAGGGAAGATTAACACGTTTTTATTCTATATGCAGCCTTAGTTCTATTTGAAACTGAAAACATGCTTTTCTGAAATTGTGCTTTCTGTCACTGCAAGATGCACTCTGACCTAGTTTGCTAGCACAGCAAAATACATGTTTATGCCTTGGAAATGCACTGAAAAGCAGGTGATTTTCTGCTAGGTCAGGAAATTAAATGGAGAATAATAATAATTGCTGTAGATCCATTCATTATGGACAATAAGCTCTGTTCGTGCTAATGAAAAAGTGCACAAGCTGAAAGAAAGTTAGATACTATAAACAATGAACTGCTTCAGAAATCTGTACTTGCATTGTGTTTGAATTAGCCATAGTTCCTAGACTTGTAACATCATATAGCAAGAAAGTTATAATTGACCGGTGGTTGTCAAGGCCATCCTGTTTACTGAAAAATCTTTTTTAAACTTTGAAGAGTCAGCTAGAAATGTGAGAAACATCTGTAAAGTAACAGAATTGTGAACTGGTGGTCTGCTACGTCAGCCGTAGTGGGCAATGTCTTGAAAGAAAGGTATAATAATTGTGACACTTCCTGATTTTAGTCAGACAAACTCTGTAACTGCATTTTTTGTCTCCTTGCGCAAGAATAAAGATACCTGAACTGAACCTTATGCTTTTGGTCTTTTGAAGTATTTTCTTTGACAGTAAGGAAGTAAGAAATGAATGACTTCCAAAGGGCTGATATAGAAAAATTGCAGAGGGAAGGCACAACATCTAAAACATGTCCTGTTCATTTTTTTTTTCAGATTGGAATGGTTAGACAAGTAGCATCCCTAATATTGAAGGCCATTATTGATATCAAATATCTTGATTATTTTTCAATTTCACCTGTAGTATATGCATAAGTTACACTGGTTAAATGACACTGATCTTGGCAATATTTATTTGTATATTCTTTTATAACCCTTGGCTACCCTGTTCATACTAGTAGTTGCCACAATGGACAATGGCAGACATTCAGTCCTCTGGCATCGTATGCTTGAAACACAGAGAAAGATCTAAACAAAACGTATACCAATTTATATTTATGTGTTTCCCTGTTCTTTTATGGCAGAGATAATACCGAAACATTAAGTCCCACCACCAATTCAGAGTGCTGATTAATGTTGGGTCAGATCTTGCCAGTGTTAATTGAAATAAATAAAATAGTTCTCACTGCAAACCACATGTGCAAATAAATATTATTGGGGCATTGTTAACAGCTTACCATGGTGCATCATAACTCTGAGAGCTTTAATCTTCTCAGATGTCAGATAAATATATATATATATATATATATATATATATATATATATATATATATATATATATATATATATATATATATATATATATATATATATATATATATATATATATATAAATCACTTCGTACTACACTTTTGTTAGAACATTATAGTTAAAGGAAAAATTCACTCAAAAACTGAAAAAAACACATTTTTATCGCGTTCATCTTCTGTGCAGTACTAATATTTCTGTATCACTGTACATAGTCAGTATTATTCTACAAATTATTCCACTAAAAATAACTCAAGGGGGTATCATACTTCAGTGCTTTTATTTTAATCAATTCATCTTGCTCCCTAGTGCACTTTTTGCCTCCATAATATAACAAATCAGGTGGCATGCTTCTGCCTTTACTTATGTGTTGCAATTCTCTTGTTCAGACTATCTCTAGAAACAGTGTCTTTTCATTTTTATTGAATTACTTAGCACAGATCAGCTCTGTGTTAACTGTAATTTGTCTTTTCATAGTGCACTGTAGAGGCCCACATAGTTCGTCTTTGGATGTGGTTAAAGCCCCACATAACCAGAGTATGAATATGTTTGATTCTGTAACACTAATATGCATAATTTTGTATTACAGTTAAAGCTAGTATGACAGGCATTTGCTATAGTTAAAGTTAACACTGCAGCATTTAATATTATAATATTATTTAGTACATTTTGTCAGCAGCAGAATTATTAAACTGTGCTTACAATGAGTTTCATAAAACACAGCAAATGGAACTGATTACAGAATGTACGGAGACCAGTTGTGAGATAACAGAAACTTGAACATTGAAAAGTAACATACTTCTGTGCTTATCTGAAGACTACTTTCTTTCCAGTCATCAGAGTGTATCTGCAAAAAAAATGTAGAGTTATATACCAGTCATGGAAATATGCTAAGAATGTTTTGGTTATAGCAGAAAGTTGAGTTGTGAAAGAATAAACTTAATTGTGCAGTATCAGAATGAATCAATAGATATGAAGGTAAAGATACCAGGATTTTATTTACATGACTGAAATCTCTGTTCAGGACCCTAGCAGCCTGATGTATTCCCATCCTGACAAGCACAATAGCACCCAGTCACTTCCTCAATATCAGAGTCCAATGATTCACAATACACAGATAAATAAAGGAAAGAAAGATGAATGTTATCTAAGACAGCAAGGAATAAAATATATAAACTGCTTCGAATATGCCCAGAGCCATAACAATGGGGGGGGGGGGGGGGCAAATGGGGCAGCTGTCCTGGGTGCAAGCTGTTAGGGGATAACACAGAAAGCCATGTTAGCTTAGTATAAGCTTCTTACTGAAGTTACAAATGCAGAAAGCCACGTTAGCTTAGCATTAGCTTCTTACTAAATGATTAACACAGTAAGCCATGTTAGCTTAGCATAAGCTTCTTACTGGAGTTACTAACACAGAAATGCACATTAGCTTAGCATTAGCTTCTTACTAAAGTGATTAACACAGTAAGCCATGTTAGCTTAGCATAAGCTTCTTACTGGAGTTATTAACATAGTAAGCCATGTTAGCTTAGCATAAGTTTCTAAGTAAAGTTACTAGCACAGTAAGCCATGTTAGCTTAGCATAAGCTTCTAACTAAAGTTACTAGCACAGTAAGCCATGTTAGCTTAGCATAAGCTTCTTACTAGAGTTACTAGCACAGTAAGTCACATTAGCTTAGTGTAAGCTTCTTACTGAAGTTACTAATGCAGTAAGTCATGTTAGCTTTGCATGTTAGTGACTGTAGCAAGGGCATTGCTTAAGCACTTTTTTACCGTTAATTAGTAACTAGAGTTTACATAAGCTTTTTGCTACAGTTCTATTTGCATGAGGTCATTAATTGTTGAATGTTGTGAAGGTGATAAAAGAACTGGAGTTGGGATCTTTAGAAAAGAGAATTATAAACATATATGATACCAATGATAATGATATATACAGAACAGTGTTCTGGAGGAGAGATATTTCAGGGAAGGCAGGACATGAGAAATCTATGTAATGTTAAACTGAATGATTGTTAACACACAAAACATAGCTATGCAAAATGTACAAGTTAAAACTTTCACAAGTTCATTTCTGCTGTTCTCAACTTTGGAAAGACCACTTTTTTGGACCTCAACTTCTAGTTAGGAGGATGCCAGTTTTCAGGACTGCCCAAGGCACCAGATGACCTAGCTACAGCTTAAAGCATGCCATGACTGATTTATGAAGATGCTGACCAGGAACCAGGTCTTATACTTCCCCTCTTCTGGTTTTGATCACTACACAGTGGTTACTCAAGAAGAGATTGAAATATGGCAATCATTGGGGCACGGATGCAAAATACCCCACATTTCAGCAGTGGATTTAAAATGCCTTATTCCTTACGTAGAACAAGGAACAGCTACTTCTGCATCAGTGATGAGTCTTGTTTGATAAGGCCTTAACTGGTTACTCATTCACCCTTGGTGAAGTACTACTTCTGTAATGGGGCTGTCATTCAGCCATGGTTATCTACTAGCTCTTTAATGGAATAGGCAGCCCCTTGCCCTGGAAGGTAATGAGATGAACCCTCATTATTTTAAATTTAGAAAGTGAGTTAAGATACAGGCCTTTGATCTACACACAAAGTTAATTCCCATGTTTCAATACAGAAACTATCTCCCATATGGCCTTGATGCACTGAGCAGCCCCATAATGCCCATACTCTTCAGATATAATTATCTGCAGTAATATGCTTTCTTCTGCATTTCCTAGATGTTAAACTTTGGTTTTATTTTATTTTATATTACTTTGCTAGGTGTCAGTATGGCATGGGGTGATATTTGCTTGCTCTGGCACTAAGTTTATATAATTATATTTTCCAAATAATATAATTTGAATTACAGAAATCTATAAATCTGTTTAAAGTATACGTTTAATTTACATTGTCATGTAATGACTGCATGTATTTTTTTTATTTTATTGATTTGTTACTCAGGCAAGCCCATTAGAAACAAGTGTCCCTTTTCAGGGGAACTTGGTAGCACTGGCTGGTCAAGTAACTTTCTCAGAGTCACACATTAGGCAAATGGAGGTAGAAGGAATCCTGTCCAATACTCTGGACTACAGGAAGGGGCTTATTACCATTCAGAGCCTTAATCATCTGTGCTAACGGACCATTCAATATAAAGCTTTGCCAGATGGTAAGTCAGGATATCACTTAGTGACACCTGATCTTGCAGCTTCATCTTTATGATATAACACTGTGGTCTGTTAAGTAGTTCTTCCAGTTTTTGTGACTCCTCTACCCTTCCACTAGTTAAGCTTATGTACACCTACAATAGTATTATGGAACAATAATATCTCACCTTCCTCTTAGCCCAGCTTTGCCTATGCATGTCATGGACTACCGCTGTGAGCTACTACAGGACTTCATCCTGTGATCCTGGCCTTGACTACCCCGTTTTCATTAGTTTTCTGTGTGACACTGAACAAGTACTTTAAACAGACAATAGTATGACACGACATAAGGTAGTTTTGTATAGGGCATTAACAAGTATAAAATAAAATTGGGAACAAAGATTCCCAGCTCCACACACATATTCTGCAGAACAAATGTTTTCACATTCTATATGACTTTAGAAACATTAACTGTAAGTGTAATTATGTACAATTCCAGATGCTTTTTTGACTGTGCAATTCAAAGGTCAGATTATTTATTTATTTATTTACTTACTTATTAATTATTTATTTATTTGTTTGTGTATTTATTTATTTATTTATTTATTTATTTATTTATTTGTCTTTGTTGTCTAGGAAAGTCTGACCGGGCAAAGCCCATTTTCAGCGGAGGCCATTTAACTGCTTGTTGCATTCTAGATAGATAATTAAGAAACATGTAAGGTAGGATTGAGAGAGACTTATAGAACAGAGTTCAGTGATTAAATGTTGGTGTGATACAGTGTTGATAGCTTTAGATAAGTCTAGGAACACAGTTGACACTAACTTACCATTGTTCCTATGCTAGTTTATAGTGTTGTTGAATTGAAGAAGGGCAGTAGTTGTGCTGTGGTGGGGTCTGAAACCATGCCATGTTCTCATCAGAAGATTATTTGAATTTACATGATGTAAAAGCTGAGCATGGGCATGACTATATTTTTCAAATATTTTTGATATGGAGAGATGATTGTAATGGGCCTGTAGTTCTAGTCTGTAGGTGTGCCGTACTTCTGGAGGATGTTATAACAGGTTTACTTGTCATGTTTTATTTGGTAGTTTGTCCTCCTCCTCAGTTGCCTGAAAAGTTGAAATGGATTGTTTTCTATTTTTTTGGCCTTGTTATGCTGTACCATTAATGTCTTTGTTTCCTTATTTAACCGTTGTGCAGGATTGGATGTGACTCTTTTGGTATATACAGGGGAAAAGTTATTGAGAATTTTAGGAATGTCTTGTTGAAGTGTGTAACAGCAGAGTCTAAGGATAGTATTTTCTCATTATATTCTGTTAAAGTTTTGATAAAAGTCTTTGTCAAAGTGTTTTTAGTTACAAACTTGCTTGTAAATTACATGTTTATCTTGTATATTTTAACCTCTGAGGGCATAAGTACAATGATGGTCACTTAGGCTGTCTATAAAGGCTACTAGCTGTCCTAATTTTTGGGGGTCTGTTAGTAAGAATCCAATCTAAAGCTGATTGCCCACCAGTACTTTTGTGTATTCTAGTAACTGATATAATTAACTGTGTAAAGCTGTATAGGTTTATGGAATCATATAGGGTGTTGCTGTTGATAAGTTGCCAGTCTATATTTAGGTCTTCTAGCATTATTGTTTCACTTTGGCTATGGTGGGTTATACATTATAGGATATTTTTCACCGTGTTAATGATTTTACCTTCTGGGATCTATATGACTGCTAAACAGACCAATTCCTGTTATTGATTTTGAGGTATGATAGTTCCCCATTATTAAATTGTGTTATCTCTTGTGCAGATGTGGGTATGTCTGGAGACGTCTTGTAGATGATGGCAATTTTACTTGCCAATTTTATTTGTCCCTGTCAAGCCTAATAATACTGAAACCATGTTGGGTAATTTCATTTTCATTTATGTGTTTTTTAAGCATGGCTTCTGTAGCTATGGCTATGTCTGGGAAATATGTGGCAATACAAGCATGTATGTCTTGGGTTTTGTTGAATATGCTTCCAAGATTGATATTTAGGAGAAGAAAAGGGTCAGACTTGGAGGATGGAAGAAGAAAAGAGAATGGTACATTGAACATAATCCTGTTAGTGTAGATTTTTTGTGGTTGTGTAGGGCCGGGGTTTGGGTGAATCTCTCCACTGATTTTTTTGGCTGGAAATGTTATATTGCCAAATGCATTTATTTATGTTTTAGTTTTATTGGATTTCATATGGTAACATACTTAGATTTAAATGGGCATGCCTTCGATGAAGGTTGTGCGTCAGGGCTGGTAACTCGGCATGTAAAAATCCACTACCAAACATTAGCGGACCGGAGTTCCGCTGTGGCGACCCCTAACCGGGATAAGCCAAAAGACACAACAACAACTTAGATTTAAGATACCTGTAATTGAAAAAGTCTAAGAAGGTTTACAATTAATAAAAACAGTTATCTTGAGAACTGGATAATGGTCAAATGGGGCCTGAGGCAGGGTAAGAGATCAAGACCCCCATCACCCCCCACAGCCATTGCAGTGTCTCCTCAATTACCATGAGCATTGTTCAAACCTGTTAGTGTGCATAGTAGTTTCTCCTTTACTCTTTTGATTACAGATATTTGGATTTAATATAAAACTGTTATTTTAAATTTTATAGCACAAAGATTGATCGTTGTTTGCTATAACAAAAACAATACAGTTTCACAATGAAAGCACTTACCATGAGCAACAGTAAACTTCTCTGCCTGTGAAACTCACATTCATTGAAACATCATTGAAACCCACATTCACAGAAATGCATGTGGCCAATAGCGGATTAATTGTACCTTTTGTCTATTTGGGCCCCATGCACACATTTTTATGACTTTCATGAATGCTTTTGTTTTTTGATTCATCTTCCTGATTGCAAAATTATATTCTTTGTTTAATAGAGCACCACTTGTTAGAGTGTGTTTTAAATTTGTAGTTTTGAATATTTTTCCAGTAAGCAGAGAAACAAACATATGAACTAAGAATAACCAAACTACCTATTTCAGAACATTTCAACCATAAAAGGTCACTCAAACTGTTGTCACTACAATCCACCAGTATCAGTCAATATGCACAATCTCTCCAAAAGTAGAAGTCATCTGAATAATTCCATGTTAAAGAGAACAGTGACAAATGAAGAGGTTTCTGCTGATAAACAACTTTGCATTTCAGTACTTCATCTACAAATTCAGTGCCTCTGCTGCCCTTGAAGAAATAATTGCCAATGTTACATAAAAAAAAAAACATTAGTGTGCTGGTGATGTGCACTAGGGAACGGCTGGCAAATCAACAACAGGTTCATACTTATTAGACATCTCATCCAAAGAAGGACAGACAGGAGTGCAACTAGCCACCTCTTATGCTTCACAGTAGTGTCAGCAATTGATCTTCCTGGTGAGGGAAGAGAACCCACAGTCTTATGTACTAAAGGTAAATGTACTACCTGTTAAAACTCTTATGACTGATATTAACATACTGTACTTCTCAGTGATTTACAAAAACAACCAAAAAATGAAGTTAAAGAAGACTTGGTAGTGGGTTTGGTAGTTTAAGCCACTTGCTTAGCAATAATTAAGGTTCAGGGTTTGACTCTGAGTAAAGACACTTAACTTGACAAATTCCTCCCCAACTGAGAGATTTCACATGAAGACTATACTGTCACTGAATTGCCTGCTGTGGCAGCTCCATGTGTTCTCTGCATATCTCCCTTCCATAGCTCTCAACCTCTTGGAGCAAGAAATTTGGACAAAGCCATAAACAATGGAGGGACAAAGTCCCCAAAATAGGGACAATTTCTAAATATTGCTCTTAGAAAGTTGGTAGAATAACAGGTTTTGCATTATCATGAATTTTCTGAAGGGTATGAAGTCTGAATCTCAAATGTATGTCATAATTTTCTGACTTCAGTACTCAAAGATTTGGCAATGGTTTGCCAGAATACCACAATTTTATGAATAAAAGGCCAAAAATATGACACAAAAATCTGGGCATTCTGTGAAAATCTGCACAGTTGAGAGGTATGCAGTCCTTTATAACAATACATTTCCTTGCTTGGCTTCTCTGATTTCCTAAATTAAATCTCCCATGGTTTCTATATATGACATGATAGGACATTGTCCTATCACTGAGGAAGCTGGGGCTTGTTGTGTCTTATAGAAGTATACCACAATGTCCTAAAGTACAGCTATTTACAGAAATCTCATTCTGGACATATTTACAGAAGACTTTTTTAGACAACATGGGTGCCTGCAGACAAGATGAGCCCTAGGAAAGTGCTTAGGTTGCCTAGTGCAGGATCTGGCTCTGGTCATCTGGCTCTCTTACTGCATCTCACTGCAAGCCCCCCATAATCATGCCCATGCAAACATGCTGACAGTCACAAACCCACACACAAACACGTGACTACCAGGAATTTTTTCTATCATGATCTTCCAAGTTCAAACAAAAGGAAAAATAAAGGCTGGGTGGCAGGCTGGCCTATACCAACAGAAGTTCACTGTGATCCTCAAAGAGAAAATAAAGTTGTTTTCACAATACTCTTTTGCATCAGCCTGTGCATTCATTTTAGCTTTCCTTTTAGAGTATGTCAGGTATTGGCCACCTGAAACAGACTGAACCAGTGGGAAATGGCCGATCACTGCTTTATATAGCAGCCAAAGTAAGCTCCATCTAGTGGCATTTTTACCTCTTTAGAAGCATAAGGAAGTATGTAAAAAGCTATTCCTTCTATATTCTCAACAATGGAGAAAGTCTAAATGCTGTGTTCCTTAAAAAATCAATCTAGTAGAATCAAGCCACCTTTTATTCAATAGAGAAGAATTCAGAACTCTACACTTATGTAACAATGTGTTTTAAAGCATTCCCAGAGTTCCAAGTTCTGAAACAGTAAAGTACTCCATTTTGTAAGAATGGAAGTTAAATAAATAAATATATATATATATATATATATATATATATATATATATATATATATATATATATATTTTTTTTTTTTTTCATTGGGGCTCTGTGCTGCACCCCTGCAGCTAGTATCATGAGCCACCCATGACGAAAACACTTTTAATAATCAAAAACATTATGGACATTTTAAGAAACTATACAAAGTATATTCCTGAAATGGACTCCAGTGATGTTTGGGGCTAAGAAACACCAATTTATCTATCTATCTATCTATCTATCTATCTATCTATCTATCTATCTATCTATCTGTATATCATTTTATCTATCTATTTATTCAGTTTAATAACTGGGGTAGAGCATTGATCCAAATGGATCTATTTCAGTCTCCCCCAAACAAATATAAATTATAGTAGGCAACCATGTTTTAGAAATACAAACACAGTGTTGTGTGAGGATAGCAATGAATGTATAACAGGAATAATAATGAAGTACAGAGTGCAAGGGACAATGGGAAAGGATGGTTTGAGTAAGTAGGGAAGAAGGAGAAGAGAGTGAAATACTGAAGGGATCTTCTCATGGACAGGGTAATGAAATGGCAGGTACAGCTGTTTATAGTTTTGATGGTGGAAGAGATTTTCTTGGATGCTGCTGCAACCAGTGGAAATCTATAACAAAGCTGTACTAGCAGAAAGCCCTTACTTATGGTATTCCTGCTTGGCCTGGAGAGAAACGGAGAAATTTTATATGAACAAAATAGGAGAGAATGAATTTTCTTCTGTATTTGTTCTAGGTGAAGGTGAAAGTTCAGTGTGGGATCAAGACATATACTAATGTGTTTGAAGGAGATGATCAAGTGAGGTACCAAACAGCACTGCATACGTCTTGGAAGTACTTAGCATTAGCTTTTTGTCATTAAGCTATTTGATAAGAGATAGGAAGTCAGCTTGTAGTTGTTGCAGTATTGAGTGAAATAAGACCAAGTCATGAGCATAAAGTAAGAGAGTGAGGTACAGGAGGTCAAGTGATAGTTTATTAATGAAAAAGTGAAAAAGAAGGGGAGCAAGAATGTTGACCCTCCTTATGGAGAGGGGTGGAAGCAGAGAGGGTGTTCTGAAACTGAAGACCGAAGTACAGATTGGAAGGATAACTTTTGAACTGGGGATGTGCATCTGGGCTAATTCCAGTTTCAGTTAGGTGATCTAACAGAATGTTATGATCAATCAGATTGAAAGCTATGTGAGGTCAGTAAAGACAACTGCAGTGAGGAGGCCTTTGTCCATAGACAGGAGGATGCTATCAGTAAGTATCCAGTGTCCTGTAGAAGTGCTCTTTCCAGCCTGAAAGACATACTATTTTGAGAATAGTAGATGATATTGGTCCTAGGCTGAGCGTGAAAAAGATTCATGGAGACCACTGCTATAAGTGTAAACAAATGCAAATAAATAAATACATTTCGGGAGATGTAATGGGTGAGTTGATTGTAAACTAATTTTTCAAAGATTATACCAAGCGTGGGAAGCATAGGGGTAGTACAGAAGTTAGTTGTATGGGATGAGTTACTTTTTGGGGGAGAGGGGTTTAACAATGGCTGATTTTCAGATATCAGGCATGATGCATTCAAAACACATCATCCAAAGCCTCCTTTAAAGACCTCATCAGGCAACATCTCAAGCAAAGTTGGCAGTGCCATGATTGCTCCCCAGGCTAGTGAAAGCGGATAACATATGCATACTAAATCTAGAGCAATTTATAATAGTTTTTCAATCTTACTCACAAACACTGGCTAATCTACAATGTATGTACTGTACCTGTGTACTATGTCTGTATTCTACCTACATTCCAAAGTTCAGCTGTACACCACAAATCTATTACTTACCTTTATTTTTAAAATTAATATCTTTTTTGATTGTTCTCTCCACTGTAACTGTTTGTTTGTGCCGCATACCACTGTAAAAACATGTCTCTTGTAATTTGTGTGTATACTGATTATGTCTAAATAACTAAATGTGTCTGTAATTTTTCTTTGTGGAGCTTTTCTCCCCAGGCCTCTGCTGAAAAAGGGCCTTTTCGGCTCAGTCAGACACCCCTGGTTAACAAATGTAAAATAAAATAAAATAAAAATAAATAAAATAATGTTTTGAGTTGGGCAGAGATTATAAATATGAAGAAGGGAGTGGGACTATAAAGCTCTTACATAAGAATAAGAACCATGGGAGAAGATTGTCAGGAGCAGCAGTTAAGTCAGTTTTTAGTTCTTCAAGTAATGCTACTAAGTATTTAGCTTTAATTGCTTTGAAATAGAAAGTGGGACTGTAAGAAGGAGGGGAGAGGTTAGAGGGAGAGAAAGGGTTATTAAAGGAATAGAGGATGGAAAGTGTTCTGAATGGAGGCTGAACTCAGCAGCTGTGACCTGAGATGAGGAGGAGTGGGTCTTAGCTGGATTAGTGTGGCCTTTCAGGAGATCGATTTTTGCAAATAATTTTTTAAGGGACTTAAGAAGGGATGACGGATGCTTTTTCATAATGTGACATTTATATCACCTCATCATCTGTTTAGCTAGATTTCTTAGCTTGGAATCGTGTAGTATAGTGTTGTCTGGAGTTTAAGGATGGGCTGTTTTTCCAAGTATGCCAGGCATTGTCCCTGAGACTAAAAGGTATTACTCAAGTGGTGGTCTGAAAAGCCTTTGGCAATTTTTGTTCCCATAATTGTATTGAAGCTGGATGTACCAATTTATAACCAAAAAATTGCAAATATGCACACTGCAGCTTGAAGAATTATTTTCAAGCTTAGGCTGCAATTGCACTGGGAAGGCACAATGATAAAACCGCATACTATAGCCCAACACAATTAACAAAACAAATTAACAAAACATCCATAAATTCAGAGAACACACATACATTATTGTGTATCTTGAAGAGACCAGCTATGCACTACATATACAAATGAAGTCCCTCACTGTCTTTACTGATTCAAAAACATGTGAATTATGTAGGTGAATATGAACCTTATGAGGCAACAGGTGAGAAATAACCAAGCAAAAATGTAAACTGACATCATTGATGGCCAGACAAGATAGATTGTTTTTGGTCCCCTGAACCCCATTTGTACTGGCCTAGCTCCAGCACCCCACATCCATGGTGGCTCTACCAGCCATCCTCCTCTTCCCCCTGGACTTACTCCAGTATTGCTGGGGTGGTCATGGATCTTAAAGGCATTCTGGAGGCTCTGCTTTTCTCTGGTTTCATCAAGGGGAGCTTTTTTTTTTGTATATGTCCTACTCATCCCTTGCTCGCTGATCGTGTCTGACAGTTTCTCCCCTCTTTGCACCATGCCTCTACTTACGGAGTGTATCAGTAAACACACACCCATCTTTCCCTGTCACTCCATCAGTCACTTGAGCCATTAATCAAACCCAGATTGGCTGGGCTGTAGTCAGGACTTTATCCCTGCACACAACCAGAGTGGCTTGGCCATTGCAAGTCAATGTTGTGCTGAGCAGAATATTGTTGAGCAACAACATCAACAAAACTCGGTGTATTACTGAATACAAAAGTATATTTTAATAATTATGCATTGGACAACCTACCACTCATAAAAACAGGGAATCAATTGCACCCAATGGTGGCCCACATGCACTGGTGCAACAGATCTCTCACTAATGGACATCAGTACAGCAATCGATCCATTCATAAACTCTGTGCAAATTATCCTTCTGTACATACATGGCAAATGAAATAACATTTCCATGAATCACTCAATGCCATATCTGTGGAGCTGAGAATCCTCTGTGCCATTACCATTGTCTAAAGTGGTCATAGTGCTATCAAACTATATAGCACTGAGTGCTGTGTAGGCAGAACATATATTACCCCAGCTAGGATAAGATAGTGTGAACCTAAAGGCTGATTAAGTAGTTGTTCCTGAAGTGCGAAACACATAGATGGCAAAAATGGTGTATAACCTAGGTTACAAATCATGGAATAACTGGGGTCCAGGGAGAAACTGAGCTCAGTACTGAGTACTCAGCTGGGAGAAGTACAAGGTAGAGGTAAATGATGGAGTAATAAGGTATACATAGGGCAGATAACTTGGGCAGAGATGCCCAATATAGTGCAGAATGCATGTAGCTACAGCTACAGATGGTGTGTGGTCCTTTTCAGTGGCACTTCTTCTTCAGATCACAGAGAGAGACTGTGTGTGAGTGTGTGTGTGTGTGTGTGTGTGTGTGTGTGTGTGTGTGTGTGTGTGTGTGTGTGTGTGTGTGTGTGTGTGTGTACGTGAGGTATGGGTGCGTCTGTGGTCTAATTCTGCAGTGAGATTCAGTTTCATAACTCGCACTATTTGCAGACCCTCTACATGTCACATTCCACTTAGGTCATTCATAGCATTGTGCCCTATATTTATGAATCACCTGGCTTGGCATTTTCTTAGATGAGTTACTGCAGGAGGCAATCTTTATCATTTTATTAGGACTATATCTTCCATTTGACTTTTCCCCAAAATTAATGGTGATATGGGATCCATGCCAAAATACTAGAAATTCATCTGAATTAAACTCTTTAAAATTGTCTTATCAAACATATATACTTTCTTGGGTGGCCACGGTAGTGCAGCAGTTAGTGTTGCTGCCTCACAGCAAGAGGTTCTCTGGTTCGATCCTTGGCTGGGGTGCCTTCTTTGCCGATTCTGCATGTCCTCCCTGTGGTCGCGTGGGTTTCCTCCAGGTGCTCTGGTTTCCTCCCACATCTCAAAGACATGCTGCAGGTGGATTGGACATTCTAAATTGGCCCTAGGTGTGAGTGTGTGCATGTGTGTGCCTTCTGTGGAAGATTAGGAGCCAGGCTGGCAAATCAACACTGTAAAACTCCACTGCCAATCATGAGCGGACAGGTGATCCGCTGTGGCGACCCCTAACCGGGAAAAGCCGAAAGAAGAAGAAACATATATACTTTCTTCATACCTCAACTGTGCAGATTTTTACCCAATATTTTTAGTCTTCTCCTCATAAAATTTGTATTTTCTGGCAAATCATTAAGGATTGAATTAAACAATAATGGCAAACACTTCAGTTTCAGACTTTGTAACCTTCAGAAAATGCATACTAACACAAGAGTTGTTATTCTAGAAATTTTCTGATTTTCTAGGAGCAACATTTAAAATTTGTCCCTGATGTTCAGTCTTAATCACCCATTATTATTGGCTTTGTCCACATTTCTTGTGCTTAGAGGCTGAGAGGTACCATTTCCTCCCACTAACAATATTGTGTGGTATTCCACATGGCTCTTTCTATGGACCATTAATGTTTGTCATATAAATGAATTCCCTCATCATTTCTCAGAAGACAGGCTTAACTTATACTACTGGTATTGCCACCCGGGTATCTAGCATTCATCTGGGACTGCATGTAATTCATTTTACCTAACCCTAACTCAGTTATATCAGGCCAGTGTAAGCAGGAGGCTCAAAGTCAATCTCAACAAACAAACACAATAGTTGTTGGCACTTGGAAATGCCTTATGTTATATCATGTTATTTGAAACCTTTCTGGATATGATGGTCAACCTCTAAACAGTGATGAGTCCATCAGATAGATGGTGGTCTGGCTATACTTTCTTAAGTCATATCCATTGCTTTAGGAAAAAATCCAAATCAGACTTATCTCAGGGCAATGGCATTTCCAACCCACTTACTAAAAAGAATAGGATTGTCACTGGTGAATGAGTACTTCTACCTATCCTTAAACACACCTTTTCTATAATTGGCTGAACTTCTATTAGAAATGTGCAAAATGTGCATCTAATGCAGAACTGCAGAATCAGACTGGCTATTTTAATGGAGCTTGCAGGGAGTGCCAGCATTGCTTTGGAATACAGCAGGCTGCCTGGCTTTTTATTGCCTAAAGCCTTAACCTCATAATTGGCATAATTGTGTGCTGAAGTCTTCATATGGACTACTCCAGACCTTTACATTGACTCTTTTCAGTCAAGCAGTTCTCAGGTCTGTCATTACTGCAGTGCTACTTGTCTTTACGTCCTTGTCTGTGGTGATGTCATCATCATTCTACTTTACTTCCTTGTCTGTGATGACATCATCATTCTACTTTACTTCCTTGACTGTGATGACATCATCATTCTACTTTACTTCCTTGTCTGTGGTGACATTTTGTCTCTTACTCAGGCCCATCTGTCTGACACTCACATCTAAGCACCCTTCATCTGTACTTTATCATTTGCACCTTATCTCATTCACTGGTTTAATAACTCATATAGCTATTTATTAACTGTTCTACTTATTTAATGTGTTTGCTTATATCTGAAGGACATCATTTTGTCTTACATGGCATAATGCAATGTTACATACAGAAATGTGTCAGTGTTTTGCCTTATGCTGATCTTTATACAGTACTGTTAACTGCACTTTACTGCTTCATTGTTTTTGTTTAGTTGTACATCGCTGCATCACATTGTTATTATACCTACTGTTTTATTATCTATAGTTAGGTCATGACTGAAGAGGAGCCCCAGTGGTCCAGTTCACCTACCTGTTAAATAAATAGCAATACATTTACAAGGAATGAGTTATCATATATGGTATAATCTGAATTGTTCATTTAAGTTGGAATGAGCCACACTAAAATTATTTCAAACAAATGTAGTACTATGAAAATACATGCAAATGCATTAAATGTAAAATATATTTTCATACAAAATACATTAGAGGAGGCAGTGCATTGTCAAGTTTATTCAACTGTAATTTTGAGGTACATTTATACTGAAGGACTTCTTTTGTAGAGGATAATAAAACGGAACTTTTCTTGGATCACAAAAACAATTCATCCAGTTCTGTACATTCCCAGGATGCCCTCTATGCATTTTTCAGTCCTGTATGTTATAAGTTAAGCAATATGGCCCTCATCACTCACATTACATGCCTGAAGATTACATGTACAAAGATGTTTGGCTTATGCCTCTGTGTTGTTCTCTAGTTGTGGTTTACTGCACTAATAGTCTATCTGACAATGAAGCTTTTCTGTTTTATTCCATCCATCCATCCATCCATCCATCCATCCATCCATCCATCCATCCATCCATTCATCAATCTACAATCCCTTTTCCCATCTTTGTACATGGGGTCGTGGTGTCACTTTAACCATCTAGTGCCAAGGTTCACAATACCAGGTGGCTAGTAGTCAGCTAAAATATTAATTCTATATCAGAATGAGTTCTCTTGTTAGCTCAAAAAAAGGTCTACGTCTATGCAATAATCTGAAGCATTCATAGACTGTTTCCTAAATTTCATTAACTGCAGCTTGTGAGAGCTTCACTGTGTGGCAAATTATTTTCCCTTATACAATGATCAAAACTCCAATATGCAAACAGCTGCCCTACTCTTTCCCAAAGGTTCTTCAGTGCTGTAATAAATTAAGCAATTTTACTGATCGAATGGAGTTTTAAAGTGACAAAGATGAATTCTCTGCGAAAGGTGGACAACTGAATCACCAATGGTGATACTGAAAAAAATTAATATGCAAACAATACTGGTACTAAGATATTGTACAGATGCTATAAAAATACAAAGAAAATACTTCTGGTAAATACAGAGAAAATATGTGTGGTGGCAACGAGGTACACGCTGAAAATAAAGGCAATATGAACAGCTTGGATGGCATAGAGACATGCAGGAAGAGATAATGGCAGAAAGGTGCCATTCTGCACACCTATAGGAAACTACCAAAATAAAAAATGTTTTGCAATGCAGCCAGAGAGCTGTTTCATATCACATGCTTTGCCTGAAGTTTTAGGGAAGAGAAAAAAACATTGCTTCTTTAAAAACATGACATGCCTCAGATTATGTAGTAATATACTCAGCACTGTATAAACAGTAGTCCTTAGCTCCGTTCAAACCCCCCCCCCCCCACACACACACACACACATACACACATGCAGAAATGCAGGGGGTTAAACATTATTCTCTGATCAAATTGCTTAACAAAAAATTTACTTTGTACAATAACAAATACAGCACCTGCCAGCCAGGTCTATGAAAAAATTTTAAATTTAAAACTGCTGCCAACACCATCAACACAGCACTCAGAAGAAACAAACTTGTATCACATATCTGAAATGGTTTAGTCTAAATGAGATTTCAGCAAACAAATTATCAAGAAACATCGTGCAATATTCCTTCACTTTGCTAATAATTACAGCATATGCACTGAAAACCTAATAACAAGTAATTTAATTGTAAAACATTTTCTTGAACAGAATACAATAATAATGTTCATACTCTGTCACTCCTTAAATGCCACAACACCTTTGATACATTGTTGTATAAAGATCTTCTCCATATTGATCAGTGCTGCAGCACCCTAAGCTATATGGGTTATATGCTGCTATGATATAACAGCTGGCCAGCTTCCAAAACTGCAAGGCACCTGCCACGTTCAGAAATCATTATTCAGATCAAGCTGAGCTGACTGAAAAGAAAGGTTTGGGTGCCAAGCCCTTCACAGCTTTCCTTCTGCGAAAGAGTATTCTTTTCTGAGGCTGTTGAAGACCGATGGTCGGCTTGTTCCTTTGGTTGTTTGATAACACTTTTTTGTTCAGAAAAGTTATTTTAAAGCTAGGAGTGTGTGTTTTAATAGATTGTCATGAGACTTTATTGTACTTGTAAATGGGAGTGTTCTTTTGTTCCTGTCAGTTTAAAAGTTGTTTAATGTATTTAAAATACTTTTTTGTGAAGGAAGTGTATTTATTTTGCTTTTTGGAACTGGCAAAGGGGCTGAAAGTGCTTTTTACTACATTTTTCTGTGAAAATAAGTGACTTTTAAAGACTTAACATTTTTACTGTTTTTTGCATGTTTTCTACAGGAAAGAGACACCATTTTTGATGTAAACATGGAATAAACGGTTGGTCCCATGGTTGGTCCTTCTTCTAGCCACAAAAAGAAAAAGATAAGAAAACAGCCCTTGCCACCACAGCAGGCTAGTAGTTTGCCTCAGCTGTAGGTGGATGACTGTGCTGTGGACAACGGTTGTGCCTCTGACCACTCATCTTTTACTCCAGAGGGGTGTAGCACCTTCAGCCACTATGGAACTGGGCTTAACCACGTTCTTGGTAGCTGTTGAAGTCCCCTCAGGGGCAATGGAGGGCCATTCTTGCCAGTCCTGAGAAAGGGAATAATAAAGGCTTCCCTGTTTTTTTTTCAGAATGTTGTGCCCATCCCTAGGGAAGCTGCCGCCATCTCTAATAACACTGTTGGGCTCATTTTTCCTGTCAAAAAGAAATAGAAAACTAAACATGTATCTCATCCTCCTCCTCACATTTCCTTGACAGGAGTAATTTACTGGGTCTGGCTCAGGTTTAATTTGGGTATTGATCCTTCTTATAGGTTCATAGGTAGGTACTAGGCTATCAGTCCAAGGGCCTAAGTAAGCCTAGCCAACAAGGTTATCTGGCTTATGCCACCCAAGAAAGTTATTTTCCTGTGCCTATGTCGAGCAGAGCCACAGAAGTGATTCTCCAGGGTGTATTTCCTATTTCCCATCCACTCATCAATATTTTTCTTGAAGAGTGCTAATGAGGAACTTTGCTTGACATAGATGGGTAGCTTGTTCCAGAGTATGGGAAGTCTCTGGGACAGGAATCTATCCCTCCAGCAGGTCCTGTTTATTGTGGTGACAAGGTTTAGGTCCCTAGAGCATGTAGCTCGGAGGGATTGGGATTTCTTTAGGTGTAGCATGTCCAACAGCTCTGGGATTGACATAGCTTTATATGCTAGGCAGAGATCACGTCGGAGTAGGCGAAATACTGAGTAAACCTGGAGTGCTTTGAGATGGTCAGTGAAGTGCATCTGTTAGAGGCCAGTAATCCTCTTTGTGAGGTACATCTGTGGCCTTTCCAGCTGCTGCAGATGTCTTGTGAGGTACATTCCAAATGGGGCGTTGTACTCTATAATGGGTCTAATGAGTGTCGAATAGAGGGGAACAATTACTTATTTTTTCCTGTATGAGAACCCTTTTGTGATGAGGTGTGCCATGTAGAAGGATTTCCTGACTACTGTGGTGATGTGATTTTCAAAGGAGAGACTACTGTCCACCTGGGTCCCAAGGTCTCTTATCACACATTTGGCATTAAGTAGACTGCCGCCTATGTGGTAGTTCATGGGTACAGAGTTTTTACCAAAGGACATGACAGTGCACTTTTTGGCATTGAGCTTGAGGCCATGGCTCTGACACCAGGCATCTGTATCAGTGAGGCCCTTCTGTAGGATGACCACATCATTTGGGGACTCGACTATGGCTCCTAGTTTGCAGTCATCTGCGAACTTCGCTAGTCAAAGACATTCTGTGTTAGCCTACTTCAGAGAAGTAGATACCAAACAGGAGAGGTCCAAGGACTGAACCCTGTGGTACTCCACTTGTCACTGGTTTGAAGTTGGATTTGGAGTCTGCAACTTTTACAGTGTGGGTTCTGTCAGTGAGCCAGTTGGCAACCTATCTTGTGACATAGGGATTTATACCTAGTTTAGTGAGTTTAACTATAATTCCAGAATGGGGAATGGTGTCAGAAGCCTTAGCAATGTCAAGATAGGCTGTGTGAACCACCTTACCCTCATCTACTGCTTTGGTGACTGCCTCAAAGAAATTGATCAGATTCAGGAGGCATGATCTGCCTATCACAAACCCGAACTGGGTAAGGTCCAGAGTTATAAAATAGTTTTTGTTTAAAGAAAAAGGGATACTTTTTTTCCTGAAGAGGTTTAAAATCCAGAATCTGGACAGGAAATTGAAGGGGAAGATACAGGGTTTTCTCTTCAGATTTTTGATTCAGACTCAGAGGAGAGCTCAGTTTCTGATTCTCCAAAGGGGTGGGGGTGGGGTTATCTTTCTCTAAAACTATTTCCAGAATGTCCCAACATTTTCATTTGGAGATGTTACAGAAAATTTTCCAAAACTTCACCCATTCCAACAGTTCTGCCAGCTTTGTAGGATGTGTATTTTACTGCCTGCAATTTTCCTAATAGCCACTGCCCTTAAAAAAGCAGATAGAATGTATAATGTTCCTCCATAAGTTTTTATATAACTCTTCCCAAAACTGACACAAGTGCCCAAGTTCAAAATGCTGTCACTTCACAACCTGTTACCTTTTCTTTCTCATTCAACTTTCCTAGTAACTCTAGATTTAAAAGATGTTTATTATATCATCCCTATTCATCTAGATGTCAGACATTTCTTAAGGTTTTATGTGTTTGTATCACATTATCAGTTCTCTGCCTTACCCTTTAGTGTTTAGCTCCAGTTATAGCTCATTGCAGGCTACAAGGTATGCATATTTTTCCATAGTTTGATGATTTGCTCATCTTTGCAGTGTCTTTTTCAGAGTGTCAGGAATCTCACACTTTGGTGAAAGATCTCTTACACAAGCTGAGATTCCAAGAAAACATTCAAAAGTCTTTTTTGACTGCTTCACACAGGATTGTGTTCCTGGGGTGTCAGCTAGACACCTCAGTTCAAAGAACTTTTTTCCACCAGAAAAATAGATCTACATCTAGATCTATTTCTAAGGTTTTCCACTCAGATTTCAGTCACCACAAGGGAATACCTCAGGATTTTAGGTCTCATGGCATCTATGATTCTCATGGTACCCCAGCAAGACTCCACATGAGAAGGGTACAGTGGTATCTGAAGTCTCCTTGGCTGCAGCACCAACACCCTTTCTCCTTTCAAATACCACTGTTGGGATTTCCAACATCCTTTGTCTTTTCAAATACCACTGCTGGGATTTCCAACATCCTTTGCCCTTTCAAATACCACTGCTGGGATTTCCAACATCCTTTGTCTTTTCAAATACCACTTCTGGGATTTCCATCACCCTTTCTCCTTTCAAATACTACTGCTGGGATTTTCAACACCTTTGTCCTACCAAATACCACCACTGGGATTTCTAACACCTTTTGTCCTTTCAAATACCACTGCTGGGATTTGTCAGAAAGGAAGTCATTTGAGGGAGACAGCAAATATCCTTGTCTCTCTGTTCAAAAGCAGTCACTCAGCACAGACTCCACAAACTTTGCTTGGGGAACAGTTTCAGGAGGGATAAAAATGCAAGGTGTGTGGGACACCAAGGACAGACACAAGCACACAAGTATACAAAGGATGCTTGTCCTGATTAAGGCACTTAATTCCCTGAATCATCATTGGTCCCTAGAAACTCTTCAGATGGATACAGACAATACCACAGTCATGTGGTACACCAACAAGAAAGGGGCTACCAGGTTTTACCTCCTTTGCAGGTTAGCCATGTTAGCTTGTGATATATCTTCACAACACAATGTCACTCTACTGACATTCTACATTCTTCTTTTATCTGTGGGGTGCTGCTTAAGTAGATCTATTTGCCTCCTCTATGAACAATCGTCAGGCAAGATTCTGCATCAGGATTCCATGCAAGAAGGCCTGGAAACCAGAAGCCTTTGCTTTTCCTTGGACAGTACTATACTCATATGTGTTCCCAGCCTTTCCACTGATATCCAGAGTACTAGTGAAGATTTATAAAGTCAAATTCAAGTAAACTTTATTGTCATTTACAACTACACACGTGTAGCCTAAACGAAATTTTGTAAATCAGCTCAATTCTTGAGATTACAAAGGAAAGTGAAACAACACATACAAGTAGAGGAAGAAACATAACTAACAAATACAATACTACTCCCAATACACACAGGAAAGAGCAGAGACATTTACCAACAGTCATATACAAAAAGAATAGCCTCTCCTGAGTTAAATTAACTACCCTATTTAAAGTAATACAAAACATACTACAGATTGAAATAGGTGTTATTCATCTAATATTGCACCTGAGTGAGTTAAATAATGCTGATAAATAAATAAATATTGCACTTACTTGGAATATATGTAAGTATATATTGCACAAATAAATAAAAACGGACTTATTATGTGTCCAGACCCCTGGGACCAGTGCCCGAGTTCAGAAATCTAATCACTGTAGGGTAGAAACAGTTACTGAAACTTGTAGCCCTGCGGCGGATGCTGCAATATCTCCTGCCTGTTGCCAGATGCTTAAACAGGAAATCTAACAAAGAAAATCTGCAAGATAACTGTGGTGATTCCTTTTTGGCCCAGGCGAATGTGGTTCTTCCTTCTTTTGCAATGGTCAGGACCCATTACCACAAGTTTTCTCACAAGCCATATCTACTCACACAAGATCAGGGATGTTTGACACACCCCATCCCCAATCAACTTCATTTGACTGCCTGGATGATAAGGTCTTAATTCTGTCATTAGTCACCTGTTTACTGAGTACATACAGCAAGTACTAATGGATGCAAGAAAGCTTGCTACTAAAAATCGTACATTAGCAAGTGGAAAAGGTTTTCTAATTGATGCCAACAACATAACTAGCATTCATTCAAGGCTTGTTTTTCTCAGGTTTTACAGAATGTTTGCCAATGGGCCATCCTCCTTCAATGCATTCTCAAGTAAAATGTTGTTGGAAGGGATTTTGCTTAAGAGGCCACCAAGAAAACTGGTGTACTCTCCTTGGGATCTTAATGTTGTGTTAGTGAAACTAACACTTGTTCCATTTGAACCAGCTAACTTGGCTGACTTGAGGCTCCTAACATGGGAGATGGTTTTACTGAGTACTCTGATCTCTGCAAGAAGGCTGTCTGATTTACAAGCTCTTATGGTGAGTCATCCCCTCTTATTTTCCACAGGGACAGGGATTGTTTGAGAACTAATCTTTCTTTTATGCCCAAAATGGTATCTGAGTTTACTTTAAGCCAAACTATCCATCTCCTGGTTTTCTTTCCTGATCCATAAAATGAGGGAGAAAGGATACTCCATACCTTGGATGTTCACAAGCAACTGAGGTATTATCTTGACAGAACTGACTCTTTCAGATCTTTGGATCAATTGTTCATTTCTTGTGAAGAAGATGGGACAACCTGTGTCAAAACACACTATTTCCAAATCATTGTCTAAGGCTATTAGATTTTGTTATCATTACAATAACAAAACAATTCCAGGCTGGGTCAAGGCCCTCTCTGCCAGAACCTTAGCCTCATCTATAGCTTTTTGGAAAGGGTTGGGTTCTGGAAGTATCGTGGAGGCTGCTACTTGGTCCTCTGTACATACTTTCACAAAGCACTATAAGTTAGATTCTTTTTCTAGGTCTAGTTCAAGCTTTGTTTTCTAAGACCATTCTACAGGGGCTTCTGGACATTTCTCCTTTTACCTTCTAAATGTAGAAAGCTATGGTAATCTATCCATATAGCTTAGGCTACTGCTGTGAGAGTGCATACCCTAGTTCCGTTCCTAATGTACAAAGGTCCCTACATACTTAAAATGGCTTTGTTTAAGTTGTTTTGTTGCAGCATTATACTTGCAATCATTCTTTCTTGGTCTTACTACAGCAAGAGGTTAGCAGTGCCCTGTACAGGCACAAATGTTCAGAAATTATATTTTATCTATAAAACTTCCCTTAGAGCTGAAACTTGTAACTGAGTATGGTTAAAACAAAGCCACTGTGCAGAGACAAGCTTACAACAGCTGATTTGCACATTAAGCAGCACTACTGTCAAATCTTAGCACAGTGTAACCTAGTTTAGTGCCAAACCCCAGAGACCACCCAAGGACCTCTGTATAACCTAATCCACAACCTACAGTAACCCTCACAAATACAGATCCTGGCAGCATGAATATGCAATTTCCAAATGGCTCCATAGCCAGCTTGGTAGATATGGGTATACTGAGACAATATAGCAGTTGTCTCATGTTCACAGACAACCATTTAAGCCTTAAAGAAACAAACACAGTATGACAGAGATGCACATACACAATTTCACTGGTGGCAAAATTCTTGCATACAAAGAATGTTGCCAAGAGCACACACATGACATCCACCACAAACATAGATCAACTTATACTGAAGCACTGAAAAGCAATCTTCCTAAACTTTAAAAACCTCCTAAGCCTATAAGCGGCAACACCTATTCTCAGCAATCTCTAAAGCACTCACCAAAAGCAACATCAAACACCACACATATGCCTACACCCAATGGAGCCCCAAGAGCAAAGCCCATAAGGCAAGCAAACATATTAGCCAGGACTGTTGTCATATGGGACTTCACTGTATGGCACACACAGATGCCCCACTCACCAGACTGAACAAAGAGAAAATAACAGTTAGTCAGTTATCTGGGACCAGGATCCACTAAGTTATGCATGCAGTTAGGTCGCTACAGCACAGGTACCAGTATGATTCTATCATAATCTATTTGGGTGTTAATGATCTGAGACATAATTCCATGGACAATATGAAGAGAGATATTGTTGATCTGTCTAAATATGTGTCTCAGGCAGGTATGTGCCTTGCATGGAGAGGCAATCTGCCTTCACCAAAGATTATGCCACTGTACGACAAAAGGTGATTCACTTCAATAATTGACTTAGTTTCGGGTAACTTTCCAGGGGGGATTCAATATTTGTCAGCATGGGAGGGTATGGTTAACAAACTATGCTGCTTTGTAAAGGATGGTCTGCACCTGTCTCCTCTAGGCTTCTGATTATTGGCTAAAACTTTATCCACCCCTCAGAAACCTTTTAGGGAATGACAAAACTGACAAACCTACTGACATAGCAAATAAAACCCAAAGCAAGCTAAAGGTGTTACTGCTAAGTGTTAGGAGCCTAAAAAAGAAACTCCACACCATACAAATTCTCCTCTTTCTGTAGAATATAGACACTGGTACCATTAGTCAGACATGGTTTCAATCCACAGAAAGCATTCCAGCAGTGCAAGGTTTCAGTGTCTTCCAAACATTTAGACCATCAGTTGCACAGACAGGGACAAAAGGTAGTGGAGTTTCAGTCTATATTAGCAGCAAGCATAACTCCATGTTGGCTAAACAGGATGATGTCCTTGAATTTATCCATGTGCAAATCACTGAAGACAAAGTCCCATAGAATATTCAAGCAAGCTATATGTCACCCTCAATGTCCTTGATTCCCACAGCTCATGCATGTACCTACTGCAGACACCATTAAACAAAATACCATATTCATGGAAGACTTTAACCACCCATCTATAGAGTAGAAAACATACACTGCCTTATACTCATAGGCACAGCAACTCCTGGACTTTATTAACACAGATACCCTTGACCAGATAGTGCTCACACTCACCAGACGCGCAAACATACTGGACCAAGTACTCACCAATATGGGAGAGTGTTAGACCCCAATGTCAAGTCTTCACTGGTGGGATCAGACCACAAAGTTGTCTCCTTCAAAATAAAACTCAACTTGGCAACCGCAACAAACTCTGTGATGGTTAGCAACAATTGCAAAGCAAACTACATCCTATTAAGCAATAGTTTGTCAAAATTCATTGCCCCTCCCAACCCTACGTTCACAGCAACCTATGCCAAATTGTTTACATAGACTCTGTACAACCATGTAAATGGGCTGTACAGGGGCTGTGTGCCTACAAGATGCAAACCAAAGCAAACTGTAAAAACAAATCACACTGGTGGAATCCTAACCTTAATACAGTGGTTAACAACAGGACAAAAAGTAATGACTAAAATCAGGAAGAGCAACTCCCACAATGATAGGAAAGCTCTATTTAAGCTTAACTAAGAGAACTCATTAAGTCCAACAAGGCTAATTATGAGGTCAAGATAGCCTCACAGGCTGAAAACCATCACAAGGCTTTCTACAGCTATGTCCAGAACCTCAAAGGCAGCACACATTAGTGTGTTGAACTGGTGATCAATGGTGCCATCTTCACTGTGTAGAGCGGCATAGAGAATTTGCTGTCGGACAAATTCAGCTCAAACTTCACCCCCCAGTCCCTACATGAAATACCTACTAGCATAACCACCCCAACTATGAGCATGGAGCAGGTCCTGGTGGCACTCACTAACTCCAAAAACACAGACTCAATAGGCCCTGACAAAATTCCAGGATGCCTCCTAAATAACCTGAAACATGGCCTGTCAGGACCACTTGAATCGCTTGTCAACTATAGCCTCACAACAAGCTTTGTACTATGAGAATGGAGGACTGCATCAGTTATCCCACTTCACAAGGGTGGACCATCAACCTGTCTGAGAAACTACCGACCTATTAGTTTGACTAGTCGAATATGCAAAACCATGAAATAAATTATCATAGAAATGATCAACAAAGACATCGGTAACCTTCAGACACTGAGCCCAACCCCGTTTGGCTTTGTCATGTGAAGGTCATGCCTACTAAACCTGGTGGGCTTCATTAAGAAGGTCACCAAGGGAAAGGATGAGGGGAAAATGAGGAATAATGCCTACCTGGACCTCCATTAGGAGACTGGTCACCAGTGAGGAGCCTCAGGGCTCTGTGCTGGGACAGCTCATATTTAGCATCTACTTCCTCGAGGTAAAGGTTAATGTCAAGGGCTTTCGTCTGACTAAGTTTGCAGATGACTGCAAATTGGGAGCTATCATAGATTTCCCCAATTATACAAACATCTTGCAAGAGGGTTTAACACAGACAAATGACTGCACCCAAATTCATGGATTAAAACTTAATGCTAAGAAATGCATTATAGTGCATTTTGGGAAAACTGTCAGCCAGGCTAATTACTTCATTGATAAGACATCCCTAAGATTTGATCCGGTAGTTAGAAATCTGGGAACATATGTCAACAGTAATCTGGCCTTTGACCAACATCTGGGCAAGGTAGTAAGAAAATCATTCTATTTTGCCCAACTTATATGTAAGAGCATGACATCCAGGTCCAAGGAAATTATTGAGCCACTTTATTGGTTCCTTATCAGACTCATCATTAAGTATAATGCCCCCTTCGACCTGTACCTGTATGCAACAGTTGGAACATCCACAAAGGTTCCTTCCTAGGAGAATGTAGGATATAAACACATTGCCCTAAGGTATATGGATTCAACTCATTACAGCCGAGTGATGTCTACAGGTGTTTCTGCAGTTCCCTCCTACTGCTCCTCTAGGCGTCAAATATTGCCTGTTCATATTTGCATTAATAATTCCAAAACCATGCTACACACAAGGTATCAGAATATTTTATCTTAAAGCATATATGATGGCAAACACAATTGTGTTGATATATGACCTCTGTCAATAAGTATTTGTTAGAACTGTAAGGTGATAACTTCATTTTTTAAAGGCTGAAGCCACACCCACTGGGAGGTAAAGGTACATATTCAAAAGAGCTCTAAAGGAGGGAATGAGTTAAAGCCCTATCTCTGTACTTGGTCTGGTACAGGTTAATGAGAGGTGATCTATGCCTGGCATACAAGGCATCCTTGGATTCAGCTCTGATGGACCTTTTGTACATCTGCAAAGTTTACAGCATCAGAACCACTAGATCCAATGATTTAAATTTTGCATGGGACATAAATAAGACATGTTGATGAGACAGATATGTGTCTCAGAAGATCCTCATGCTCTGGAACAGGCTTCCCATCCATTTGAAGCCCTAACCCTTTTTAAGCGTAGCCTTGACCAATGGATGGGCAATTGGAAATTCATCCTGGGTCTGGCCTATATGTCTCTGATAGACAGAGGCAGACAGTAATGCCCAAACTATCATACCTTTGCCATAACCTATATAATTTCCCAACTAACATACCCCTCCTAATAAACACCCAAGATACACAGGGACATAATTGGGTTAGATTGCACGCCTAGGCTTATAAAGGCCCTGGTGGTCATTAGGCTAGTATATACCTATGAACCTATAGTTAATGGGGCCATTGCTTTTCTTAGGAAAATATATTTTTGTTTTTTACTGTGCCTTCTTTTGTCATTTTTGCAACGGTGTTGTGTGTGTCATATGTGTTTGCATGTTAGAATGTGGTATGTACATGAAGGTAGCACATTGGTGCAGTCACATTGGTGCAGTGCTGCTCCTATGCAGCCTCCTGTGCCATGTGATGAACATTGTATTTGCATGTGGAGTGCTCTGGAACATCAAATTGAAGTGATTGTCTATTGCCAAGCAACTCCTTGTCATTGTGAATTGAGAGTACCAAATAAAGTTCAGGAACCCTTAGTACCGGACACATATATACACACATGTATGCACTCACACATATACACACTACACCATTGGCATGCTCAGAGCATGTTGTTGTGCTCCTGTATGTTTGTGTAAAGTATGTGTCCTATGTCTGTATCAGGGGAAGTCCTGGGTGGTTTATGGGTTAGGCTTCAGAAATCTCACTGCCACAGCCTGGATTTGATTCCCACACAGGGAAGCTTCAATACATTCTAGGATGGCTTTGATGGTCTAGCGGTTAGAATTCCTGGTTTTCCCCAGGTGGCCCAGGGCTGACTTCCCATATGGTAATGGGCAACTCTAACCCTGTCCCTGTACTCAGCCTCTTAAAGACCACTGAGGAGTGATCCATACCTAACCTACAAGGCATTCTCTCATCTAGCCCTGATGGATCTGCCATGCATTTGCAAAACAAATGCAACAGAATTACCTGATCTAAGGATTTAAACCTCATCTGTGACATAAACAAAACATGTTGGGGGGACAGGGATGTGTCTCAGAGATTACCCCTTCTCTGGAACAGACTTCAAATTCATGTGAAGCAGATCTCTTCCCCAAGTCTATTCAAACACAGTTTAGAACAATAGATGGGAAATCACAAATTCACCCCTGGTTTGTTGCCTGTGTCCCTTATGGACAGAGGCAGCTTGCAGATGCCCTAAGGCATTGGCATATACCAAAGCCATTCTAGTCCTTGGGCACTGATAATTGGGAATGTTTGGGCAAGAATAGCTAGAGTTCAAAAGGCTCAAGGGCCATTAGGTAAGTAACCTTCTTTGATCCTATGTTATCTCCTTGTGTGATGTTAACTACTTATACTGCAAGTGCAGTGACTGGATGCCGATCATACCTAGCGCTGCTGTAGTGTGCATCATGTTGCATAGTCTCAAATGTGCAGATTTTCACAGGATATCCAGATTTTTACCTCATATTTTGAGGGTTTCCAGAAATTCACTGAAAACTGAAGTCATTACATAATGATACACATTTGAGTTTCAGACATCATATCCTTGTGAAAATACATGCTAACACAAATTCTGTTATTTTAGCAATTTTCTAAATTCATAAGAGCAACATTTAAAGTCTGTCCCTGGCCCTCCCATTATTTTAGGCTTTGTCCAGATTTCTTATGCTAAGAGTTTGAGAGGTATGTAGATTGCTGTTCCTACTTATGGTGCTACTGAAAGTATCACCTGAACAGGGGGCATGTCCACTTTCTGTTATGGACACTAGCTCATTTTGTGTTGCTAATATTTATTGCTCTTCTATCTGTTCACAGATGGTGACATATGGAGTCAGGCCTATATCACTTCATCAATCTGAAATGCCGTTTATCAAATTCCACTCATGTGTGGGGCTGCCCTCACCCCATTAATTATACATACCAACTCCAAGATCACACCACAGTGGGGAAAGGGCACATTTCCTGATCCTCATTGTACTTGTACTGTGATCGCAGTATTAACAGTTCGACAAACAGCATGTTTGATAGAAGTGCACTAAAAATGGCATTCATTGAATTGATTTTTCACTAAACTGATAGGGACCCTATGAAGTCATGGGTTCAGCTTTTCCTGCACCGATGGATATGTGTATGTATGTATGATGAATATACATGTGTAAATATATATATATATATATATATATATATATATATATATATATATATCCATACACACACACACACACATACACACACACACACACACACACACACACACACACACACACACACACACACACACACACACACACACACACACACACACACACACACATATATATATATATATATATATATAGAGAGAGAGAGATTTTTTTTGTATGTTTATAATAGCCTTCCTCTGTCGATGTCCAAATGTCCACCATCAGTCTGACAGATGAGGGATACAGCCACTGTCTGCTCAGCATGAAGCATTCTGTGTTTCAGTTAATTGTACCAGTGCATTGCATTGGCATTTATGAACCTTTGTGAACCAAATCACAGTGTGGTCTGGCTGCTGTTTGGGACTCTGTATAGGCTGGCCAGTATGTACTTCTATACATAGTTCTCCAAATGCTTGTGTCTGATTCATATTTTGTGCGGTATGCATACTTCAGAACACACTGCCTTTTCTGAAGTATGTGTTTATATCATGCATCCTGGTATTCTCTTCATTTCCCTATGTACTGTACCATGGTATTCTCTTCATTTCCCTGTGTCCTGTACCCTGGTGTTCTCATTTCCCTGTGTCCTGTACCCTGGTATTCTCTTCATTTCCCTGTGTCCTGTACCTGGTATTCTCTTCATTTCCCTGTGTCCTGTACCCTGGTATTCTCTTCATTTCCCTGTGTCCTGTACCCTGGTATTCTCTTCATTTCCCTGTGTCCTGTACCCTGGTATTCTCTTCATTTCCCTGGGTCCTGTACCCTGGTATTCTCTTCATTTCCCTGTGTCCTGTACCCTGGTATTCTCTTCATTTCCCTGTGTCCTGTACCTGGTATTCTCTTCATTTCCCTATGTCCTGTACCCTGGTATTCTCTTCATTTCTTATGTCCTGTACCCTGGTATTCTCTTCATTTCCCTATGTCCTGTACCCTGGTATTCTCTTCATTTCCCTGTGTCCTGTACCTGGTATTCTCTTCATTTCCCTGTGTCCTGTACCTGGTATTCTCTTCATTTCCCTATGTCCTGTACCCTGGTATTCTCTTCATTTCCCTGTGTCTTGTACCTGGTATTCTCTTCATTTCCCTATGTCCTGTACCCTGGTATTCTCTTCATTTCCCTGTGTCCTGTACCCTGGTATTCTCTTCATTTCCCTGTGTCCTGTACCCTGGTATTCTCTTCATTTCCCTATGTCCTGTACCCTGGTATTCTCTTCATTTCCCTGTGTCCTGTACCTGGTATTCTCTTCATTTCCCTGTGTCCTGTACCCTGGTATTCTCTTCATTTCCCTATGTCCTGTACCCTGGTATTCTCTTCATTTTGCTATGTCCTGTACCCTGGTATTCTCTTCATTTCCCTGTGTCCTGTACCCTGGTATTCTCTTCATTTCCCTATGTCCTGTACCCTGGTATTCTCTTCATTTCCCTATGTCCTGTACCTGGTATTCTCTTCATTTCCCTGTGTCCTGTACCTGGTATTCTCTTCATTTCTCTGTGTCCTGTAGCCTGGTATTCTCTTCATTTCCCTATGTCCTGTACCCTGGTATTCTCTTCATTTCCCTGTGTCCTGTACCCTGGTGTTCTCTTCATTTCCCTGTGTCCTGTACCCTGGTATTCTCTTCATTTCCCTGTGTCCTGTACCCTGGTATTCTCTTCATTTCCTGTGTCCTGTACCCTGGTATTCTCTTCATTTCCCTGTGTCCTGTACCTGGTATTCTCTTCATTTCCTTGTGTCCTGTACCTGGTATTCTCTTCATTTCCCTGTGTCCTGTACCCTGGTATTCTCTTCATTTCCCTACGTCCTGAACCCTGGTATTCTCTTCATTTCCCTGTGTCCTGTACCCTGGTATTCTCTTCATTTCCCTATGTCCTGTACCCTGGTATTCTCTTCATTTCCCTATGTCCTGTACCCTGGTATTCTCTTCATTTCCCTGTGTCCTGTACCCTGGTATTCTCTTCATTTCCTATGTCCTGTACCCTGGTATTCTCTTCATTTCCCTGTGTCCTGTACCCTGGTATTCTCTTCATTTCCCTGTGTCCTGTACCCTGGTATTCTCTTCATTTCTTATGTCCTGTACCCTGGTATTCTCTTCATTTCCCTGTGTCCTGTACCTGGTATTCTCTTCATTTCCCTGTGTCCTGTACCCTGGTATTCTCTTCATTTCGCTATGTCCTGTACCCTGGTATTCTCTTCATTTCCTTGTGTCCTGTACCCTGGTATTCTCTTCATTTCTTATGTCCTGTACCCTGGTATTCTCTTCATTTCCCTATGTCCTGTACCCTGGTATTCTCTTCATTTCCCTGTGTCCTGTACCTGGTATTCTCTTCATTTCCCTGTGTCCTGTACCCTGGTATTCTCTTCATTTCCCTGTGTCCTGTACCTGGTATTCTCTTCATTTCCCTGTGTCCTGTACCCTGGTGTTCTCTTCATATCCATATGTCCTGTTCCTGGTATTCTCTTCATTACCCTATGCCCTGTACCTTCATTTCCTGTGTCCTGTACCTGGTATTCTCTTCATTTCCTGTGTCCTGTACCCTGGTATTCTCTTCATTTCCTGTGTCCTGTACCCTGGTATTCTCTTCATTTCCTGTGTCCTGTACCCTGGTATTCTCTTCATTTCCTGTGTCCTGTACCTGGTATTCTCTTCATTTCCTGTGTCCTGTACCTGGTATTCTCTTCATTTCCTGTGTCCTGTACCCTGGTATTCTCTTCATTTCCTGTGTCCTGTACCTGGTATTCTCTTCATTTCCTGTGTCCTGTACCCTGGTATTCTCTTCATTTCCTGTGTCCTGTGCCCTGGTATTCTCTTCATTTCCTGTCCTGTGCCTGGTATTCTCTTCATTTCCTGTGTCCTGTACCTGGTATTCTCTTCATTTCCTGTGTCCTGTACCTGGTATTCTCTTCATTTCCTGTGTCCTGAACCCTGGTATTCTCTTCATTTCCCTATGTCCTGTACCTGGTATTCTCTTCATTTTCCTGTGTCCTGTGCCCTGGTGTTCTCTTCATTTCCGTGTGTCCTGTACCTGGTATTCTCTTCATTTCCCTGTGTCCTGTACCCTGGTATTCTCTTCATTTCCATACGTCCTGTACCTGGTATTCTCTTCATTTCCCTGTGTCCTGTACCTGGTATTCTCTTCATTTCTCTGTGTCCTGTACCTTGTATTCTCTTCATTTCGCTATGTCCTGTACCCTGGTATTCTCTTCATTTCCCTGTGTCCTGTACCTGGTATTCTCTTCATTTCCTGTGTCCTGTACCCTGGTATTCTCTTCATTTCCTGTGTCCTGTACCTGGTATTCTCTTCATTTCCTGTCCTGCCCTGGTATTCTCTTCATTTCCTGTGTCCTGGTATTCTCTTCATTTCCTGTGTCCTGTGCCCTGGTATTCTCTTCATTTCCTGTGTCCTGTACCCTGGTATTCTCTTCATTTCCTGTGTCCTGTTCCTGGTATTCTCTTCATTTCCCTGTGTCCTGTACCTGGTATTCTCTTCATTTCCTGTGTCCTGTACCTGGTATTCTCTTCATTTCCTGTGTCCTGTACCCTGGTATTCTCTTCATTTCCTGTGTCCTGTACCTGGTATTCTCTTCATTTCCATGTGTCCTGTACCTGGTATTCTCTTCATTTCCCTGTGTCCTGTACCTGGTATTCTCTTCATTTCCTGTGTCCTGTACCTGGTATTCTCTTCATTTCCTGTGTCCTGTACCTGGTATTCTCTTCATTTCCTGTGTCCTGTACCTGGTATTCTCTTCATTTCCTGTGTCCTGTACCTGGTATTCTCTTCATTTCCTGTGTCCTGTACCCTGGTATTCTCTTCATTTCCTGTGTCCTGTACCTGGTATTCTCTTCATTTCCTGTGTCCTGTACCCTGGTATTCTCTTCATTTCCTGTGTCCTGTACCTGGTATTCTCTTCATTTCCTGTGTCCTGTACCTGGTATTCTCTTCATTTCCTGTGTCCTGTACCTGGTATTCTCTTCATTTCCCTGTGTCCTGTACCCTGGTATTCTCTTCATTTCGCTATGTCCTGTACCCTGGTATTCTCTTCATTTCCTTGTGTCCTGTACCTGGTATTATCTTCATTTCCCTGTGTCCTGTACCCTGGTATTCTCTTCATTTCCTGTGTCCTGTACCTGGTATTCTCTTCATTTCCTGTGTCCTGTGCCTGGTATTCTCTTCATTTCCCTGTGTCCTGTACCCTGGTATTCTCTTCATTTCGCTATGTCCTGTACCCTGGTATTCTCTTCATTTCCTTGTGTCCTGTACCTGGTATTCTCTTCATTTCGCTGTGTCCTGTACCCTGGTATTCTCTTCATTTCCCTATGTCCTGTGCCCTGGTATTCTCTTCATTTCGCTGTGTCCTGTGCCCTGGTATTCTCTTCATTTCCTGTGTCCTGTGCCTGGTATTCTCTTCATTTCCCTGTGTCCTGTACCCTGGTATTCTCTTCATTTCCCTGTGTCCTGTGCCTGGTATTCTCTTCATTTCCTGTGTCCTGTGCCTGGTATTCTCTTCATTTCCTGTGTCCTGTACCCTGGTATTCTCTTCATTTCCTGTGTCCTGTGCCTGGTATTCTTCATTTCCTGTGTCCTGTACCTGGTATTCTCTTCATTTCCTTCTCTTCATTTCCTGTGTCCTGTGTCCTGTACCCTGGTATTCTCTTCATTTCCCTGTGTCCTGTACCCTGGTATTCTCTTCATTTCCCTGTGTCCTGTACCTGGTATTCTCTTCATTTCCCTGTGTCCTGTTCCTGATATTCTCTTCATTTCCCCGTGTCCTGTACCTGGTATTCTCTTCATTTCCTGTGTCCTGTGCCCTGGTATTCTCTTCATTTCCTGTGTCCTGTACCCTGGTATTCTCTTCATTTCCTGTGTCCTGTGCCTGGTATTCTCTTCATTTCCTGTGTCCTGTACCTGGTATTCTCTTCATTACCCTATGCCCTGTGCCCTGGTAGTCTCTTCATTTCCTGTGTCCTGTACCCTGGTATTCTCTTCATTTCCTGTGTCCTGTGCCTGGTATTCTCTTCATTTCCCTGTGTCCTGTGCCTGGTATTCTCTTCATTTCCTGTGTCCTGTACCCTGGTATTCTCTTCATTTCCCTGTGTCCTGTGCCCTGGTATTCTCTTCATTTCCTGTGTCCTGTACCTGGTATTCTCTTCATTTCCTGTGTCCTGTGCCCTGGCATTCTCTTCAATTCCTAGTGTCCTGTACCTGGTATTCTCTTCATTTCCCTGTGTCCTGTGCCCTGGTATTCTCTTCATTTCCTGTGTCCTGTACCCTGGTATTCTCTTCATTTCCTGTGTCCTGTGCCTGGTATTCTCTTCATTTCCTGTGTCCTGTACCTGGCATTCTCTTCATTTCCCTCCGTCCTGTACCTGGTATTCGCTTCATTTCCGGTTTCCTGTACCCTGGCATTCTCTTCATTTCCTAGTGTCCTGTACCTGGTATTCTCTTCATTTCCCTGTGTCCTGTACCTGGTATTCTCTTCATTTCCTGTGTCCTGTACCCTGGTATTCTCTTCATTTCCTGTGTCCTGTACCTGGTATTCTCTTCATTTCCTGTGTCCTGTACCTGGTATTCTCTTCATTTCCTGTGTCCTGTACCTGGTATTCTCTTCATTTCCTGTGTCCCAATATTCTCTTCATTTCCTGTGTCCTGTACCTGGTATTCTCTTCATTTCCTGTGTCCTGTGCCTGGTATTCTCTTCATTTCCTGTGTCCTGTACCCTGGTATTCTCTTCATTTCCTGTGTCCTGTGCCTGGTATTCTCTTCATTTCCTGTGTCCTGTACCCTGGTATTCTCTTCATTTCCTGTGTCCTGTACCTGGTATTCTCTTCATTTCCATTTCCTGTGTCCTGTGCCCTGGTATTCTCTTCATTTCCTGTGTCCTGTGCCCTGGTATTCTCTTCATTTCCTGTGTCCTGTGCCTGGTATTCTCTTCATTTCCTGTGTCCTGTGCCCTGGTATTCTCTTCATTTCCTGTGTCCTGTACCTGGTATTCTCTTCATTTCCTGTGTCCTGTACCTGGTATTCTCTTCATTTCCTGTGTCCTGTGCCTGGTATTCTCTTCATTTCCTGTGTCCTGTGCCTGGTATTCTCTTCATTTCCCTGTGTCCTGCCTGGTATTCTCTTCATTTCCTGTGTCCTGTGCCTGGTATTCTCTTCATTTCCTGTGTCCTGTACCCTGGTATTCTCTTCATTTCCTGTGTCCTGTGCCTGGTATTCTCTTCATTTCCTGTGTCCTGTACCTGGTATTCTCTTCATTTCCTGTGTCCTGTGCCTGGTATTCTCTTCATTTCCCTATGTCCTGTACCCTGGTATTCTCTTCATTTCCCTGTGTGCTGTACCTGTTATTCTCTTCATTTCCTGTGTCCTGTACCCTGATATTCTCTTCATTTCCTGTGTCCTGTGCCTGGTATTCTCTTCATTTCCTGTGTCCTGTACCCTGGTATTCTCTTCATTTCCTGTGTCCTGTACCCTGGTATTCTCTTCATTTCCTGTGTCCTGTGCCCTGGTATTCTCTTCATTTCCTGTGTCCTGTACCTGGTATTCTCTTCATTTCCCTGTGTCCTGTGCCTGGTATTCTCTTCATTTCCTGTGTCCTGTGCCCTGGTATTCTCTTCATTTCCCTGTGTCCTGTACCCTGGTATTCTCTTCATTTCCTGTGTCCTGTGCCCTGGTATTCTCTTCATTTCCTGTGTCCTGTACCCTGGTATTCTCTTCATTTCCTGTGTCCTGTGCCTGGTATTCTCTTCATTTCCTGTGTCCTGTACCCTGGTATTCTCTTCATTTCCTGTGTCCTGTACCTGGTATTCTCTTCATTTCCTGTGCACCAAACCCTGGTATTCTCTTCATTTCCTGTGTCCTGTGCCTGGTATTCTCTTCATTTCCTGTGTCCTGTACCCTGGTATTCTCTTCATTTCCTGTGTCCTGTACCTGGTATTCTCTTCATTTCCTGTGTCCTGTACCCTGGTATTCTCTTCATTTCCCTGTGTCCTGTGCCCTGGTATTCTCTTCATTTCCTGTGTCCTGTGCCTGGTATTCTCTTCATTTCCTGTGTCCTGTACCCTGGTATTCTCTTCATTTCCTGTGTCCTGTACCCTGGTATTCTCTTCATTTCCTGTGTCCTGTGCCCTGGTATTCTCTTCATTTCCTGTGTCCTGTGCCTGGTATTCTCTTCATTTCCTGTGTCCTGTGCCTGGTATTCTCTTCATTTCCTGTGTCCTGTGCCCTGGTATTCTCTTCATTTCCTGTGTCCTGTACCTGGTATTCTCTTCATTTCCTGTGTCCTGGTATTCTCTTCATTTCCTGTGTCCTGTGCCCTGGTATTCTCTTCATTTCCTGTGTCCTGTACCTGGTATTCTCTTCATTTCCTGTGTCCTGTGCCTGGTATTCTCTTCATTTCACTGTGTCCTGTACCTGGTATTCTCTTCATTTCCCTATGTCCTGTACCTGGTATTCTCTTCATTTCCCTATGTCCTGTACCTGGCATTCTCTTCATTTCCTAGTGTCCTGTACCTGGTATTCTCTTCATTTCCCTGTGTCCTGTACCTGGTATTCTCTTCATTTCCCTGTGTCCTGTACCCTGGTATTCTCTTCATTTCGCTATGTCCTGTACCCTGGTATTCTCTTCATTTCCCTGTGTCCTGTACCTGGTATTCTCTTCATTTCCCTGTGTCCTGTACCCTGGTATTCTCTTCATTTCCCTGTGTCCTGTACCTGGTATTCTCTTCATTTCCCTGTGTCCTGTACCCTGGTATTCTCTTCATTTCCCTGTGTCCTGTACCTGGTATTCTCTTCATTTCCCTATGTCCTGTACCTGGTATTCTCTTTATTTCCCTATGTCCTGTACCTGGTATTCTCTTCATTTCCCTGTGTCCTGTACCCTGGTATTCTCTTCATTTCCCTGTGTCCTGTACCCTGGTATTCTCTTCATTTCCCTGTGTCCTGTGCCTGGTATTCTCTTCATTTCATGTGTCCTGTACCTGGTATTGTCTTCATTTCGGTAGGTCCTGTACCCAGCTATGCTCTTAATTTCCCTGTGTCCTGTGCCTGGTGTTCTCTTCATTTCCTTGCGTCCTCTACCCTGGTATTCTCTCCATTTCCCTGTGTCCTGTTCCTGGTATTCTCTTCATGCCCCTGTGTCCTGTACCCTGGTATTCTCTTCATTTCCCTGTGTCCTGTACCCTGGTATTCTCTTCATTTCCTGTGTCCTGTGCCCTGGTATTCTCTTCATTTCCCTGTGTCCTGTGCCCTGGTATTCTCTTCATTTCCTGTGTCCTGTACCTGGTATTCTCTTCATTTCCTGTGTCCTGTGCCTGGTATTCTCTTCATTTCCTGTGTCCTGTGCCTGGTATTCTCTTCATTTCCTGTGTCCTGTGCCTGGTATTCTCTTCATTTCCCTGTGTCCTGTGCCTGGTATTCTCTTCATTTCCTGTGTCCTGTACCTGGTATTCTCTTCATTTCCCTATGTCCTGTACCTGGTATTCTCTTCATTTCCCTATGTCCTGTACCCTGGTATTCTCTTCATTTCCCTGTGTCCTGTACCTGGTATTCTCTTAATTTCCCTGTGTCCTGTACCTGATATTCTCTTCATTTCATTGTGTCCTGTACCTGGTATTCTCTTCATGTGCCTGTGTCCTGTGCCTGGTATTCTCTTCATTTCCCTGTGTCCTGTGCCTGGTATTCTCTTCATTTCCTGTGTCCTGTACCCTGGTATTCTCTTCATTTCCTGTGTCCTGTGCCTGGTATTCTCTTCATTTCCGTGTGTCCTGTGCCTGGTATTCTCTTCATTTCCCTGTGTCCTGTACCCTGGTATTCTCTTCATTTCCCTGTGTCCTGTACCCTGGTATTCTCTTCATTTCCCTGTGTCCTGTACCCTGGTATTCTCTTCATTTCCATGTGTCCTGTACCTGGTATTGTCTTCATTTCCTGTGTCCTGTGCCTGGTATTCTCTTCATTTCCTGTGTCCTGTGCCTGGTATTCTCTTCATTTCCTGTGTCCTGTACCTGGTATTCTCTTCATTTCCTGTGTCCTGTACCTGGTATTCTCTTCATTTCCTGTGTCCTGTGCCTGGTATTCTCTTCATTTCCTGTGTCCTGTGCCCTGGTATTCTCTTCATTTCCTGTGTCCTGTACCCTAGTATTGTCTTCATTTCACTATGTCCTGTGCCTTGGTATTCTCTTCATTTCCCTGTGTCCTGTACCCTGGTATTCTCTTCATTTCCCTGTGTCCTGTACCCTGGTATTCTCTTCATTTCCCTGTGTCCTGTACCCTGGTATTCTCTTCATTTCCCTGTGTCCTGTACCCTGGTATTCTCTTCATTTCTTATGTCCTGTACCCTGGTATTCTCTTCATTTCCCTGTGTCCTGTACCTGGTATTCTCTTCATTTCCCTGTGTCCTGTACCCTGGTATTCTCTTCATTTCCCTGTGTCCTGTACCCTGGTATTCTCTTCATTTCCCTGTGTCCTGTACCCTGGTATTCTCTTCATTTCCCTGTGTCCTGTACCCTGGTATTCTCTTCATTTCCCTATGTCCTGTACCCAGCTATTCTCTTAATTTCCCTGTGTCCTGTTCCTGATATTCTCTTCATTTCATTGTGTCCTGTACCTGGTATTCTCTTCATGTGCCTGTGTCCTGTAGCCTGGTATACTCTTCATTTCCTGTGTCCTGGTATTCTCTTCATTTCCTGTGTCCTGTCTCTTCATTTCCCTGTGTCCTGTACCTGGTATTCTCTTCATTTCCCTGTGTCCTGTTCCTGATATTCTCTTCATTTCATTGTGACCTGTACCTGGTATTCTCTTCATGTGCCTGTGTCCTTCACCCTGGTGTTCTCTTCATTTCCATATGTCCTGTTCCTGGTATTCTCTTCATTTCCTGTGTCCTGTACCTGGTATTCTCTTCATTTCCTGTGTCCTGTGCCTGGTATTCTCTTCATTTCCTGTCCTGTGCCTGGTATTCTCTTCATTTCCTGTGTCCTGTACCTGGTATTCTCTTCATTTCCCTCTGTCCTGTACCCTGGTATTCTCTTCATTTCCCTGTGTCCTGTACCTGGTATTCTCTTCATTTCCCTCTGTCCTGTACCCTGGTATTCTCTTCATTTCCTGTGTCCTGTGCCCTGGTATTCTCTTCATTTCCCTGTGTCCTGTACCTGGTATTCTCTTCATTTCCCTGTGTCCTGTACCTGGTATTCTCTTCATTTTTCTGTATCCTGTAGCCTGGTATTCTCTTCATTTCCCTATGTTCTGAACCCTGGTATTCTCTTCATTTCCCTGTGTCCTGTACCTGGTATTCTCTTCATTTCCTGTGTCCTGTGCCCTGGTATTCTCTTCATTTCCTGTGTCCTGTACGCTGGTATTCTCTGCATTTCCCGGTGTTCTGAGCCCTGTTATTCTCTTCATTTCCTGTGTCCTGTGCCCTGGTATTCTCTTCATTTCCTGTGTCCTGTACCTGGTATTCTCTTCATTTCCTGTGTCCTGTGCCTGGTATTCTCTTCATTTCCTGTGTCCTGTGCCCTGGTATTCTCTTCATTTCCCTGTCCTGTGCCTGGTGATTCTCTTCATTTCCTGTGTCCTGTGCCTGGTATTCTCTTCATTTCCTGTGTCCTGTGCCTGGTATTCTCTTCATTTCCTGTGTCCTGTGCCTGGTATTCTCTTCATTTCCTGTGTCCTGTGCCTGGTATTCTCTTCATTTCCTGTGTCCTGTGCCCTGGTATTCTCTTCATTTCCCTGTGTCCTGTGCCTGGTATTCTCTTCATTTCCCTATGTCCTGTACCCTGGTATTCTCTTCATTTCCCTGTGTCCTGTACCTGGTATTCTCTTCATTTCCCTGTGTCCTGTACTCTGGTGTTCTCTTCATTTCCCTGTGTCCTGTACCTGGTATTCTCTTCATTTCCTGTGTCCTGTACTCTGGTGTTCTCTTCATTTCCCTGTGTCCTGTACCTGGTATTCTCTTCATTTCCCTATGTCCTGTACCCAGCTATTCTCTTAATTTCCCTGTGTCCTGTTCCTGATATTCTCTTCATTTCATTGTGTCCTGTACCTGGTATTCTCTTCATGTGCCTGTGTCCTTCACCCTGGTGTTCTCTTCATTTCCATATGTCCTGTTCCTGGTATTCTCTTCATTTCCCTGTGTCCTGTACCTGGTATTCTCTTCATTTTCCTGTGTCCTGCACCCTGGTATTCTCTTCATTTCCCTGTGTCCTGTACCTGGTATTCTCTTCATTTCCCTGTGTCCTGTACCCTGGTATTCTCTTCATTTCCCTGTGTCCTGTACCTGGTATTCTCTTCATTTCCCTATGTCCTGTACCCTGGTATTCTCTTCATTTCCCTGTGTCCTGTACCTGGTATTCTCTTCATTTCCCTGTGTCCTGTACCCTGGTATTCTCTTCATTTTCCTGTGTCCTGTACCTGGTATTCTCTTCATTTCCCTGTGTCCTGTACCTGGTATTCTCTTCATTTCCCTGTGTCCTGTACCTGGTATTCTCTTCTTTTGCCTGTGTCCTGCACCCTGGGGTTCTCTTCATTTCCATATGTCCTGTTCCTGGTATTCTCTTCATTTCCCTGTGTCCTGTACCTGGTATTCTCTTCATTTCCCTGTGTCCTGTTCCTGATATTCTCTTCATTTCCCTGTGTCCTGTACCTGGTATTCTCTTCATTTGCCTGTGTCCTGCACCCTGGTATTCTCTTCATTTCACTGTGTCCTGTTCCCTGGTATTCTCTTCATTTTTCTGTGTCCTGTACCTGGTATTCTCTTCATTTCCATGGGTCCTGTACCCTGGTATTCTCTTCCTTTCCCTGTGTCCTGTACCCTGGTGTTCTCTTCATTTCCATAAGTCCTGTTCCTGGTATTCTCTTCATTTCCTGTCCTGTTGCCTGGTATTCTCTTCATTTCCTGTGTCCTGTGCCCTGGTATTCTCTTCATTTCCTGTGTCCTGGTATTCTCTTCATTTCCCTGTGTCCTGTACCTGGTATTCTCTTCATTTCCCTATGTCCTGTACCCAGCTATTCTCTTAATTTCCCTGTGTCCTGTTCCTGATATTCTCTTCATTTCATTGTGACCTGTACCTGGTATTCTCTTCATTTGCCTGTGTCCTGCACCTGGTATTCTCTTCATTTCCTGTGTCCTGTGCCTGGTATTCTCTTAATTTCCGTGTGTCCTGTACCCTGGTATTCTCTTCATTTCCTGTGTCCTGTACCCTGGTATTCTCTTCATTTCCCTGTGTCCTGTACCTGGTATTCTCTTCATTTCCCTGTGTCCTGTACCCTGGTATTCTCTTCATTTCCCTGTGTCCTGTACCCTGGTATTCTCTTCATTTCCCTGTGTCCTGTACCCTGGTATTCTCTTCATTTCCCTGTGTCCTGTACCTGGTATTCTCTTCATTTCCCTGTGTCCTGTACCTGGTATTCTCTTCATTTCTCTGTGTCCTGTAGCCTGGTATTCTCTTCATTTCCCTGTGTCCTGTTCCTGATATTCTCTTCATTTCCCTGTGTCCTGTACCTGGTATTCTCTTCATTTGCCTGTGTCCTGCACCCTGGTATTCTCTTCATTTCCCTGTGTCCTGTACCCTGGTGTTCTCTTCATTTCCATATGTCCTGTTCCTGGTATTCTCTTCATTTCCCTATGTCCTGTACCCTGGTATTCTCTTCATTTCCCTATGTCCTGTACCTGGTATTCTCTTCATTTTCCTGTGTCCTGTACCCTGGTGTTCTCTTCATTTCCCTGTGTCCTGTACCTGGGTATTCTCTTCATTTCCCTACGTCGTATACCTGGTATTCTCTTCATTTCTCTGTGTCCTGTAGCCTGGTATTCTCTTCATTTCCTGTGTCCTGTGCCTGGTATTCTCTTCATTTCCTGTACCCTGGTATTCTCTTCATTTCCCTGTGTCCTGTACCTGGGTATTCTCTTCATTTCCCTACGTCGTATACCTGGTATTCTCTTCATTTCTCTGTGTCCTGTAGCCTGGTATTCTCTTCATTTCCCTATGTCCTGTGCCCTGGTGTTCTCTTCATTTCCGTGTGTCCTGTACCCTGGTATTCTCTTCATTTCTCTGTGTCCTGTAGCCGGGTATTCTCTTCATTTCCCTATGTCCTGTGCCCTGGTGTTCTCTTCTTTTCCGTGTGTTCTGTACCTGGTATTCTCTTCATTTCCCTGTGTCCTGTACCTGGTATTCTCTTCATTTCCCTGTGTCCTGTACCCTGGTATTCTCTTCATTTCCCTGTGTCCTGTACCTGGTATTCTCTTCATTTCCCTGTGTCCTGTACCTTGTATTCTCTTCATTTCGCTATGTCCTGTACCCTGGTATTCTCTTCATTTCCCTATGTCCTGTACCTGGTATTCTCTTCATTTCCCTGTGTCCTGTACCCTGGTATTCTCTTCATTTCCCTGTGTCCTGTACCCTGGTATTCTCTTCATTTCCCTATGTCCTGTACCTGGTATTCTCTTCATTTCCCTGTGTCCTGTACCTGGTATTCTCTTCATTTCGCTATGTCCTGTACCCTGGTATTCTCTTCATTTCCCTGTGTCCTGTACCTGGTATTCTCTTCATTTCCCTGTGTCCTGTACCTGGTATTCTCTTCATTTCCCTGTGTCCTGTACCCTGGTATTCTCTTCATTTCCCTGTGTCCTGTACCTGGTATTCTCTTCATTTCCCTGTGTCCTGTACCCTGGTATTCTCTTCATTTCCCTGTGTCCTGTACCCTGGTATTCTCTTCATTTCCTGTGTCCTGTACCTGGTATTCTCTTCATTTCCCTGTGTCCTGTACCCTGGTATTCTCTTCATTTCCTGTGTCCTGTGCCTGGTATTCTCTTCATTTCCTATGTCCTGTACCCTGGTATTCTCTTCATTTCCTGTGTCCTGTACCCTGGTATTCTCTTCATTTCCCTGTGTCCTGTACCTGGTATTCTCTTCATTTCCCTGTGTCCTGTACCCTGGTATTCTCTTCATTTCCCTGTGTCCTGTACCTGGTATTCTCTTCATTTCCCTGTGTCCTGTACCCTGGTATTCTCTTCATTTCCCTGTGTCCTGTACCTGGTATTCTCTTCATTTCCCTGTGTCCTGTACCCTGGTATTCTCTTCATTTCCCTGTGTCCTGTGCCCTGGTATTCTCTTTATTTCGCTATGTCCTGTACCCTGGTATTCTCTTCATTTCCTGTGGCCTGTACCTGGTATTCTCTTCATTTCCTGTGTCCTGTACCTGGTATTCTCTTCATTTCCTGTGTCCTGTGCCTGGTATTCTCTTAATTTCCCTGTGTCCTGTTCCTGATATTCTCTTCATTTCATTGTGTCCTGTACCTGGTATTCTCTTCATGTGCCTGTGTCCTTCACCCTGGTGTTCTCTTCATTTCCATATGTCCTGTTCCTGGTATTCTCTTCATTTCCCTGTGTCCTGTACCCTGGTATTCTCTTCATTTCCCTGTGTCCTGTACCCTGGTATTCTCTTCATTTCCCTGTGTCCTGTACCTGGTATTCTCTTCATTTCCCTGTGTCCTGTACCCTGGTATTCTCTTCATTTCCCTGTGTCCTGTACCCTGGTATTCTCTTCATTTCCATATGTCCTGTTCCTGGTATTCTCTTCATTTCCCTGTGTCCTGTACCTGGTATTCTCTTCATTTGCCTGTGTCCTGCACCCTGGTATTCTCTTCATTTCCCTGTGTCCTGTACCCTGGTATTCTCTTCATTTCCTGTGTCCTGTACCTGGTATTCTCTTCATTTCCCTGTGTCCTGTACCCTGGTATTCTCTTCATTTCCCTATGTCCTGTACCCTGGTATTCTCTTCATTTCCCTGTGTCCTGTACCTGGTATTCTCTTCATTTCCCTGTGTCCTGTACCTGGTATTCTCTTCATTTCCCTGTGTCCTGTACCCTGGTATTCTCTTCATTTCCCTGTGTCCTGTACCCTGGTATTCTCTTCATTTCTTATGTCCTGTACCCTGGTATTCTCTTCATTTCCCTATGTCCTGTACCCTGGTATTCTCTTCATTTCCCTGTGTCCTGTACCTGGTATTCTCTTCATTTCCCTATGTCCTGTACCCTGGTATTCTCTTCATTTCCCTATGTCCTGTACCTGGTATTCTCTTCATTTCCCTGTGTCCTGTACCCTGGTATTCTCTTCATTTCCCTGTGTCCTGTACCCTGGTATTCTCTTCATTTCCCTGTGTCCTGTACCCTGGTGTTCTCTTCATTTCCCTATGTCCTGTACCCTGGTATTCTCTTCATTTCCCTATGTCCTGTACCCTGGTATTCTCTTCATTTCCCTGTGTCCTGTACCTGGTATTCTCTTCATTTCCCTGTGTCCTGTACCCTGGTATTCTCTTCATTTCCCTGTGTCCTGTACCTGGTATTCTCTTCATTTCCCTATGTCCTGTACCTGGTATTCTCTTCATTTCCCTATGTCCTGTACCCTGGTATTCTCTTCATTTCCCTACGTCTTGTACCTGGTATTCTCTTCATTTCCCTATGTCCTGTACCCTGGTATTCTCTTCATTTCCCTGTGTCCTGTACCCTGGTATTCTCTTCATTTCCCTGTGTCCTGTACCCTGGTATTCTCTTCATTTCCCTATGTCCTGTGCCCTGGTATTCTCTTCATTTCCCTGTGTCCTGTACCTGCTGTACCCTGGTACTCTCTTCATTTCCCTATGTCCTGTACCGTGGTATTCTCTTCATTTCTTTGTGTCCTGTACCCTGGTATTCTCTTCATTTCCCTGTGTCCTGTACCTGGTATTCTCTTCATTTCCCTATGTCCTGTACCTGGTATTCTCTTTATTTCCCTATGTCCTGTACCTGGTATTCTCTTCATTTCCCTATGTCCTGTACCCTGGTATTCTCTTCATTTCCCTGGGTCCTGTACCCTGGTATTCTCTTCATTTCCCTGTGTCCTGTACCCTGGTATTCTCTTCATTTCCCTATGTCCTGTACCCTGGTATTCTCTTCATTTCCCTGTGTCCTGTACCCTGGTATTCTCTTCATTTCCCTATGTCCTGTACCCTGGTATTCTCTTCATTTCCCTATGTCCTGTACCCTGATATACTCTTAATTTCCCTGCATCTGTATTATGCAGTAGTTTTAACAATCCATTTGCAAACCTTGAGAATCTTGCAAAAAGTAAAAAAATCATTGCTGATAAGACAGATGATCTACGTATGAAAGTCAATCAATCCACTAACTTTATCCCTCTAGCTATCTTTTCAAATGAGTACACATATACTCTTGAATGATGATTTCATGCAGGACTTCATTGTAACTTTTGTAACTCCTAAGTTAATAACTGCTGAGAGGTTAAATGCTTGTTTATTGTAACAGGAGTCATACCTCTGAACTGTACAGATTTTTGCAGAATGTGCAGATTTTTGCCTCATATTTTTGGTCTATTCCTCACAAAAGCTGTGGTTTTCTAGGAAATCATTAAAGACTGAAATCAATAAATAACACTAAGTAATGACAGACATTTGAGTTTCAGACTTTATATCCTAAAGAAAATACATAATTATGTAAAACCTGTTATTCTAGCAACTTTCTGTTTATAGGAGCAATATTTAAATTCTGTCCCTATTTTGGGGGCTTTGTCCCCTATTCTTTCTGGCTTTGTCCAGATTTCTTGCAGAGAGAGAGGGGGGAACAGCACGTGCAGACAGTTTCTGAAATGTATTTTATTTGAAGACAAAACCAGAATCTTGTTCAGTCTTAGTTGACTGTAGTTTATAATATCTGCGTAGAGCTTGACCTTTTGATTCTTAATACAAATATTGATTTATCTGCATCAAATTGCTTGAAAAATTCATGGAGAATTACTACTGGGCACCTTCATGGATAATGTTTTTCTTTATTAGAGAAATGAAATAAAACAATGACATACACTTCAACAACCTACAAAAAAGCTAGCTTTTGGACTAATCGGTTTTTCATCAGGCAATTTCTACATCAAGCTGCTGCCAGTCTTAGCACACTAGGACTTTTGTCTGAAAACTGTGCACACCCTTTTTTAAGGCTGATAATACTTCCATTAAAAAGCCATTGTTTTGGCAGGTGTATCTATTAAAAACCAATGAAAATATGATTGAAAGAATTAGGCACCGAAGAAAGCTCCTGAGAGACAGCATCATCACAGACAGTTTGATGAATGGTATATTAAATTATAAAACAATGCCTACTTAATATTAAAAAAAAACTTAAAAACTTCCTGTTAATCAGCACAGCTGTGATAATTCCATAATTAGTCACAGAATGATTCTGGTAGCATCATCAATGCATAGATCAGTACAGCTATAGTGAAAACAAAATTATGGCAGCCATTTCTTTGATATGATTATTTAGCAAAGTAAATCCAGGATGTCTTTTAAAATGATAATTACTCCTCCTTTACTGACCTCAAAATAATAAAAACACTAATATTTTCATACAATAGTATGAAAAGCTCCTCTCCTGCTTTTTACCCAATATGAAATGTATGTGCTGTCACAGAGTTGGCAAATTAGCATGCTGGGAAAGGACATTTTTAGGGAGTATTATAAATGTGTGTGGCAGCGCTGCTAGCAAATGGATGAGCACAGGTCTGGCAGGCAGCGTACCTCTATATTAGGACAGGCTCCGGTTATGTTTAGAAAGGGCTGTGATACTCATAGCTGCATGGGTGCCGGAATCATAGAGCGATGGGTAGGGGCAGCCCCCCACTTTTATAGTTGCAAGCATACCTCACAACCATACCTTCATTCCCGATTTTGTTTTTCAATTTTCTTTCGTGCTTTTGAGTTGATGTCATCACGTGCGCGATGTCAGCTCCAGCTGGCTGTTTGAATGAACGGCTGCGAGTGCGTAAAGTTTGGGAAGGAAACAGAATGGAGTTGGCTGCTGCTTGCTTGTGAAGGTATTGTTGGGTTGGAGTATACGAACAGAGTCTGCTTTCTAACTGATGCTTCAGCTTTTTCCAAACGGAGGTATTTCTGCTGCTTGTGAAGGTACTGTCAGAGTGTGCGAATGGAGGTATATGTAGAAATATTTTCAAACTTCCTTTGTAAAGCCCTTTCTGGTGTCCCACAAATCACAGAAGTCAAGCTTACATGCTTGTAATTTTCAAGAGCCTTCCTATTTCTTTTTTAAAAGATAGTATCACCTGTGCCTTCCTTTGTAGTAGGAGCTACTCCATACCTTAAGGACTCTTTAGATAAGTAAAACAAGGGTAATTTATAACATCTGTTGTCTCTTTGAGAACTCCTGAAAGTAATTAATCTGGCATGTAAGCCTTATATCACAGTTTTAGCTCTTTCTGAGTTTTCAGTTCACCCATTAATTTATCAGTTCTTATTCAGGTCTCAGATGCTTGCTGTCCCAATTTTGGTAATCTGCATTAATCCCCCCCCCTGCAATAAATAGCCCTAAAATAACTATGTCCCACATTTGGCTGCACTTTTTAGATTAATTTAACAGCTCCCTCACCCCAAATGACAAACACATTCCAAGTGCCTTTTTAGCTGCATGCTTCATCACACAATGAACTTCTTGACTATTAGTGCTAAACAGATGTGTGACATCATTCCCATCCAAGTAAGGAAGACTTGAGCATTTTCTATGTTACTCAGGGGTTCTATTGTCTTTTCTGGATTTATTAGTGTCATGCCTTAGCAGAAGCTGTAGGAATCAATCTTCCTTAAAGTGGTAGCACTAGTCAATGCTTTTGTTCTTCCAGGGATTAATTCTTTTCATCTGTGTATAAGAAATATTTGGTTTCTAGTTGTCATATTTTGTGTTGTTTATTTTGGCAGTTATTTCTGATGTACTGCAGCAATGAATATAGAAAAAAATAATTAACAGAAGGAACAAAAAACAACAATGTTATGTATTAAAATGGACAGAAAATAAGGCTAACAGAATGGCTAATTCTTAAACTTACAGTATAGCTGTAGCATATAGACATTATCAGACTGACTGAAATTCTAAAAACACACCATCACTGAAAAGTGTACTGACTAAAAGCAGATTTGCTTTCTTCAGCCTCACTATGACCTTGAACCAGTTATTGAGAACAAGTCTCACTTCAGCATGTACTCTAGACATTTTTAACAAGGTATTTCTGGTTTCTGAACTTGAGATGTGTGTGTGTGTGTGTGTGTGTGTGTGTATGAGTGTGTGTGTCTGCCATGCCTGCTGATTTTGTGCCTATGTTCTGGTAGTAAATAGTTTTAAAAAATTGCCTTTTTTAGATCACTAAGTGCCCGCCTCACCCTCCGCCCCAGTCTTCAACAGCTTCCGGCTCCACTGCATAGCTGGAATAACAATAATTAAAATCTACAATTATACTTTTAAATAAAGATTGCATGTACTTATTTATTTATTTTTTTATTTATCTTTTGTTGATGAGGTTAGTCCCACTAGGCAAGTTGCCTGTTTTCAGGGGAGATCCTGGGAGATATTTATACTATTAGAAGAACTTTCCCTGCTCTTTTTGCCATAAATGGTATGGAAACTTTTACAGCTACCTGACCAGCAATGAGCTGAAGCAGATGGGACATTGGTTTATTCTCTCATCCAAAGAAAGGCACACTCAGGAGTGTAGAACCCCCCCCCCCAACGCTGCAGTATAGTGGGAGTGATTCAAAAATGTATTCAATCAATTGGAGTGGTAATGGAACCTACAGCCTTACAATCTTCTAGTACCAAAGGCGGGTATACTTGAAGGGGGTATTATCCTAGCAGAAGAGGGCACTACACAGACATATTGTAGGCATACAGAAAAACAGACATAGTACATAGCTGGCAAATAGACGAGGATGGCCTGAGTGCAGCTGGGTAGTATTACACATAATGAATGGAGTTGGGGTACAAATATGGGATAGAGTTGCAAGTAATGATGTAGAAGGCTGTTACAGAAGCATGGATCAATGAGAACATGGGGTTTCGACACAAAGGTTCCACTTTGTTGTTTATTTAGAAATGACAGAAAGGGGCGCCAAGATGGGGTGATGCTGATGTATACAAGTCAGTGTATCAAATATGTGGGTAGAGAGGGGAAGGAATTTTACCTTTGAAGGGGTAATGGAGCTATCAGGGACAAAACACAGATCAAGCAACCTGTTGGTTAAGATAGAGAAGTGAGATGTGCTAGAGGATGGTATGCAATGTAGTGGCTCCAGAAACTTCAAGACAGGGAGGTGACATAGTGGGGAAGAGAATAAAGGAGCAGGGTAGGAGGAAGGAGATTGTATTCAGGGTGGATATGAATCCTTCAGGAGCAGACTGAGATATTCTAAGCTTTAGGGGTGAAAGGAAGCAGAAATTGACTGAATTATTGTACTCGGGGGGGGGGGGTTGAGCCACCTGCTCTAAGACTATACAAGCAAGGATACAATTTTAAATGTGAATCTTAACAAGGCAGAGGGTTTTCGGGTTTTTGAAGGTGACAATGCCATTAACCACGGCTGATCCTGCTTATGTGTAGTACACAGTGTCGAAGACTAAAAGCATACTCACACACAAATAAAGGTGCGACATGTTAGGGATGAGAATTATGCTGCGTCAAGGAGAGGTTAAAGTGTAAAGTACAGACGTGAATCCAAACTGATGGAATCAAACCATAGGATTGGGAGAGAAACAGAATAGTTTCTTGTATGGGAAGATTCTGAAGAAGGAGCAAAAGAAGAGAAGATGAAGAACAGGCTAATGTAATTCCATAGGAACGTAAAGCAAGTGATTAGAAAAACAAACATGCATACAAGAAGTACAGAAGGCAGAGTGGAAGGTGGCTAAGAATAGTGAGACAAAAGAGATAAGGACAGTAAAGAGAGGAGTTGAAAGAAAGGCAACAGTAAATTTTTGATATGCACCAGAAAAAGGGTAGGAAGGGAAGGACCATACAAGACTGATTAATGATAGAATGAGAGATCACGAAAGACAGGAAAATGAATACTTTTGCAAAGTATTTTTTTCAGGAAAGGAATGGGAGAGTACCAGTGAGAGGAACAGAGGACAGTGTGGAGAGCAGGGGACTGATGCCAGGCTAGAATGGGAAGAAACAGACAGGGAGCTGGTTACACTAGGGATAAGGCTTAGGAACCTAGGATCTATTTAATTCATTTTCATTAGACCACTGACCAGTAAAGAAATGCCTAAATACTCAATGGTGGTAAGAATGTCATCATCAAAATCAACATCATCATCAACATAAATCCCCTTTTCACATTTTCTTCATGGGGTTGTGGTGTTGTGTCAGCTGTTGCAATCTCTCTATTCAATGTCACTCTCCTGTCTTTTTCAACACTCATAGTTGACTGTCATATATCTTCTCTTATGCAATCCATCCACCTCTTTGCTGAGTGCCCTTGTTTTCTCTTGCCTTCTTCTTGTCTGTCCCAAATCTTCTTCACCAAGTTGTCTTCTACTTTTCTGCACATTGCCCATAACACTGTAATCTGTTCAATTTGAACTTTTCTACAATTGGATACTTTGGCTCCTGCTCCTATGTCTTCATTTCTTCTTCTGTCCCACAGTTTACGTCCTACCACCCTTCTCAGGTACTTCATCTCCATCACCTCTGGCTTCCTCATCCAATCTGCCTTTACTGTTCATGTTTCTGCACCATTACCATACAGTAGTACTGGTCTCAACACTGTTTTGTACACCTTACTTTTAAGCTTCTTTGGCATTATTCTGTCACATACTACACCTGCCATTCTATGCCAGTTGGCTGCAGACCCTCTGATTCTAGATTTGACCTCCTCATTCAGACTTCCCTTCTCATCAACCCCCCTTCCCAGATACTTGAAGCTGTTAACCTGTTCCACTATTTTCCCATCTCTCACAATTCTGTACCAAACTTACAAGAAGGGAGTGGTCCATCCCCGGTAACAACTAATGCCACAACAGAGGAGGGGCCATCAAGTTTGGTAGATTATTTAAAGAATTTTGACTTGAAGCTTATGAAATATAAAAAATTGCAATTAGAAATAACATACTTCAAAGAGTGTGTCAACGAAGGAATTGTGCCGAAGGGCCTCAGATCGTGGCAATACCCCACTGGTCTTATTGAGAATTCTTTGTTTCACAAAGACCTTCTCAGTTTGTTTAACAAACATGGACTGGAACTATTGGACACTTTTTAAAACTTTCATGTTTTGCTTGGTCCATTGAAGGTGGATATCGATACCATTTGGATTGTTTTAATAGAAGTGGTGCAGTGAGGGCATGTTCATTTGTTTCAGTTTTTTTTCTAGTTTGTTTTTTGTGTTTGGATTTCTTACCAGTTTGTTTTGGTATTGGGACATGGAACACAGCCCTGACACTGTTGCACTGCCGTCCTCACCTGAGGACGAAGGGCTAGGAGCATTAACAATGCTGGTCGGGCGTTTATCTAAACAAATAGAAGCATTGACGGTCAGGATGGACCGTTTAACTGGGGAAACATCATTCAACCACCCAACAACGAGCTTGCCCCAAGGAATAATTTGAGTAATTCACCAGACACATTATTGGAAGTGAGCATACACCCAACACCAACGGGATTGAATTCCATAAATTCGGTGGTCCAGGATGAATGTCCAAGTCCACTAACCAGTACAGAAGGCTCTTCAGGACCTTCGTGGCCTGAACTGAAAAATTGGCTCAACGAAGTACCAAACTTACAAGAAGGGAGTGGTCCATCCCCGGTAACAACTAATGCCACAACAGAGGTGGGGCCATCAAGTTTGGTAGATTGGTTAAAGAATTTTGACTTGAAGCTTATGAAATATAAAAAATTGCAATTAGAAATAATATACTTCAAAGAGTGTGTCAACGAAGGAATTGTGCCAAAGCACCTCAGATCGTGGCAATACCCCACTGGTCGTATTGAGAATTCTTTGGTTCACAAAGACCTTCTCAGTTTGTTTAACAAACATGGACTGGAACTATTGGACACTTTTTAAAACTTTCATGTTTTGCTTGGTCCATTGAAGGTGGATATCGATACCATTTGGATTGTTTTAATAGAAGTGGTGCAGTTGGACTGGAACTTGGACACCTTTAAAACTTTCATGTTTTGCTTGGTCCATTGGAGGTGGATATCGATACCATTTGGATTGTTTTAATAGAAGTGGTGCAGTGAGGGCATGTTCATTTGTTTCAGTTTTTTTTTTTTTTTTCTAGTTTGTTTTTTGTGTTTGGATTTCTTAACAATTTCCATACAGACAGACATTCTTTTAATAGGATATAACATCACATTGGTTCCACGATTTAATACAGAGCTACTGGATTATTAACCAAATAACTAAGATATAGTCACTTAGAGGCAAGAAGCCCTCAAACAGGTGCACAGTAGAGGGGGTGGGAGTTTTGGAATTGAACATCCTTTAGTTCACATCCTATATGGGTTGACCAAATTACACAGATACTCATATCCCACCCATGAGACCTATAGTCTCTGGCCGAGGCTGGCTTACTGTACCTCTATCTATATATATGTTGATAAAACATCCATTTGCATCTGTCATTAGATACAGTTTATACAGTTTTGAAGGCTGCAAAGCATTTTACATCTGATTTGTATAGTTGGTACAATACACAGAGTAATGTTTTGAATTTTATTTTGTCATTTTGGATGTTAAGTCATTATTTACAGTTAATACTGAATGAGATGGGTGTTAACCATGTTAGCTTGTTTCCAGCAAACATCCCTCTTTAATGGGAAGATTAATTTGATTTCTAAACTTCTTGAATTAATCTTGGAGAACAATGTATTCTTATTTGAAGAGAAATTTTACTTGCAACAATTAGGTGCCACCATGGATACAGTATTTGCGGATAGTTTTGCAAATGTGGTGTCGGCATACTAGGAGTTAAAGCAAGAATTGACTGATAATCTGTTTTATAGACATTTTGTTGAATGATATTTTCCTGATATGGGCAGGATCAGTACAAGGTTTACATGACTTTATAGGATTTTTGCAAAGTACAACTCCTTTTTAAAATTTACATATAAGTTTTCAGATACCTCCATTGAGTTTTTGGATGTATTAGTTAATATAAACTCTTTGAGAAAGGGAAATACCTCTATATTTACGAAATCATGCAAGAAGAATAGTATTTTGCATAGATCTAGTATGCACCCCAGGAACATTTACAGGAATGCTTTGAAAGGTCAGTTTCTCAAGGCTGTGAGACTGAACAGTGATGACAATACTTGTTGTGAGGCTGTTAAAGATATGTCAAATAATTTTCTGAGCAGAGGTTATTCATCTGATGAAATTAAGAACACAGTTATTGAACTTCTTTCTGGTAGGAACACTACTGCTAAACCTTTCGTTTCAGAACTGGATTTGAATGTTAGAGATTTAGATCATGATAGATCGGTGACTTCTCCATGGAAGGACACTAGAATTATTTTAATATACTCTACTGATGTTAATATAGTGTGTGATATAATCAAGAAAAATTGGCTTATTTTGATGGCCGATGAGGTACTGAAGAAAGCTTTAGGCACATCACTGAAATTTTCCTTTAGGAATCATACGTTTTTGAAACAACACCTATGTTATAACCAATATCAGAAGGCTAATAATAGACGTGTAGATATACAGGCACTTTCCCCTGTAAATCTTGCAGTGCATATAAGTTTATATTGTCTACCTCTAAGTTTGTACATCCAGTTTCTAAGCTGACTGTAAAAGTACTAATTTGGTCTATTTAGCACAATGCTGCACATGTTGCAGTTTTTATGTGGGAAAGACCAATCACACTTTGATGAAGCAAATTTTAGATCATGTCTATGATATGAAAAAAATAGAAATTGTCTAATGCTTTAGCTAAATGGGTATATGAATTAGGTCAAAACATACTTTTTTAAAAATCATTGCTTTACAACTGTTGCCTTTAATTTTAAGGGGTGGTGATCTCGTGAATAAGACTGAATCCAGTGAGTTGACATGGCTTTACAGCTACAAGCAGATAGAGTCTTTCTCCTCAATGACACTGTCTCTTTAAACCCAGTGTTGAAGTCATGCACTTTAAATCATTAATTTCACCTGCCAATTGTATTTAAACTGTGAATGTTCTCTTTGGTTTTATGGTCTGAAGAAGTATCTTGTGGCATGAAAGCACTAACTTATTTTTATCTTGTTATTAAATGTTTGTTTTTAGCTCAGCTGTGTTGATCAGTCTCTCTTTTTTTACTACATCTCTGGTAATGATTTCTGACGCTAATGCTCCTTTCAAAGTCTTGGCCTGGCATATTAATGAGAACAAGGCAAAGCTCTTTCTGTTGCACAGCCAGTTCGGGAGTGTCTGCTGAGACCTAACAGGCTCCATTTCATAAGGTGGATGACCTTATTGAATTGGCAACCCCAGCATTACTAGATAATACAGATGCATGCATGATTTCCTGCATCAGCACCACCCTGGCATTCTCCAGCACTGGCATGCGGACATTAGGCAAGAAATGCATCAGGAGTATAATAAGCCTTGGCAGATGTTGTTTTTCACTGTGCACTTTTAACCTTTCTTTCTGTCATTCAGAGCTGCACTTCTAATGAAAGCCATTTCCTCTGACAGATACCATGACATACAAGGTGGGATACTGTGGAGGACTGTTTGCCTTCTCTCCCTTGTTGCTTATCCATCTGTCACAGCACTGCTGCATATTGTGAGGCACTATATAGCACTGCATAGATGTTCATTTCTGTGGCCATGAACATCATGTCATGCTTCTGCTGTCTTACACATACAGCTGTGCTGTAGATAGATTGTAAATTTGTGGGCATATTTCCATGCTTCTGCTATCATGTATGCACCATAGGGCTCTAATTTTGCACTGTTGTCAGTGTGCCGGAGTTGCTCCTGTATGAGATATTTGTATTTTCACCTGTGCCATTCAGCACGGCCTGGGACGGCAGCCAATTATTTTGTCTGCTGCTGCAGAAAACATTCGTGACTTTTGGTACTGCTTGATTACTGTGCTAAGTACCTGCTACGTAGTCATATACAGCCTATGTCATTTGTGAGACATGTTTGCTGGTGTTATCCTTCTTCTTGAGTCTATCTTCTGCAGAAATTTATACCAAAGAACTGCAGGCACAACAGTTGCTATCAGCCCCTGCCCTAGTAGCTACTGAAGTGGCCGGTGAGGGGTCTGTGATGATTACAACGTCACCCAAGCAGGGACCCTGGCTTGATCACTTCTTCAATATGACAGGATATGCAGTAGGTGGTTGACAGTGGGATGGCCCAATAAATGTCCAATAGCATGCTCCTTCTAGAGTGCATAGCAGATATTAGAAACCAGAAGCATAGCTAGGGTGGGATGAAAGAGTCAGTGGTCCTGGGAACAAAGGGCTAAGGGGCACATTTAGGACATGCTAATCAATCAATGTATTACTAGCATTCTGAATGTCAGTATTTCCATTACACTCTTAAATGAAGTTCATTAGTGCTCACTGTGTCTCATACATTTTAGCAGCTGCTTACTATAAATGTAGCAATCAGCTTGCTAAAGTTTAAAATGAAAATGCAAGAAGAGTTTATTTTGCATTTGTGGTCTGAACTGAAGTACTTTAATGCTCCATGTGTGAGATAAACTCCAGCAGCTTCTTGATACAAATATAGCAAGCAGTTTGCTACAATTCAAAATAAAACAATGAAAAATTAGCCTTTTTGATTTTCAGGTCGGAGTAGTTTTTTGTTTTCTTTTTCTATCTCCTCAACAAAAATGTGAAGAGATTGGATGCCGAATCAAAAGATGGTACAAGGCACCACCATAGCTAGCTGGCTACACCTCTGTTATCAAACAGCAGGCTCCTGTTATCAAGCCACCAAAGCAGAGTGTGACCCCTTTGTGTACTCTTATCCTACTGTACTGCAAAGTGCCTTTGTGATTTATCCTGTCCACCCCACCACCATTTGTTCTCCCATTGCTAGTCTGTGTTTGGATATCTCCTCCTAGAAAGTCCACATCATCCCTTTTCATCTGTACAGTTTTCTGTTTGTCTGTGTACCTTTGTTACTTTTCTTCACCCTATTTCTGTATCATACTTTTCCATCATCTCTTTATTTTTATATACATATATACATATACGTATATCTATATATCTAGATCAATATATATATATATATATATATATATATATATATATATATATATATATATATATATATATATAAATATGAGTGTTATAGTATTTATATATATATATATATATATATATATATATATATATATATATATACATTATATATATATATATATATATATATATATATATATATACACACACACACACACACATATATATATATATATATATATATATATATATATATATATATATATACACACACACACACATATATATATATATATTTATATATATATATATATGAGTGTTATATGACTGATTGGCACACACATTTTAATGCATGGTGAAATTGTGGTATTTTCCATCACTGGTACAGTTTGCTAAATTATGTAATAGTTGAAGTCTTGAAGTTTATTATATCGACAATTACATAATTCAAGAGTTTTTGCCTTTTTTTGTGTTTGTGTGACCCCAGAGTTAGAATATTTCATTTCCAGGGGTGTTGGGAGGATCCTCCATATTAGGGGGTGTGGGGGGGGGGCAAAGCCCCCCATGTAAAAAGCTGTATTTTTGTCTTACCTTTCGTAATCACAGATGCAACCTATTGGTATATATTTGTGATTATGTTTTTGCAATTCATAATAAAAATATGCCTTGCCTTCCCTTCCTCAGCTGCTTCATTTCTGGGAGCAAGACAAACTCTTTTTCCTGCATAGCAAGTTCAGGAAGTGGCTGCTGAGACCTACCAGGGTCCATTTCATAAGGTGGATGCTTTCCCACACTGCCCTTTCTTCCCTTTAATGATAACAGTATGTATCCAGGTGATTGGATACCTGACAAAAGGCATTTAGATTGAGTTGCAGCTTAGTTCTATGTAACACTTGCAGGCAGCCTGCTCCAGCATGCATCGACTCACTGTAACTGCTGCGTTCAGCAATATTACCAGCATGTATTACAAGCCTTGCTCAGCTACACAGGACACCTGTGTTAATCCCAGGCAAAGTTTAGCATTTGTGTAAATTCATGTTAGCTTCTTCCAGATAACTCAAGGTTTTCAATAGTTGTTGTGACACAGAGGGCTCAATGACCTGACTGCTGCCAGCAAAACATGCTTTATTTTTTTGCATGTCACCTACTTTAAATGCTCTACATATGTTCTTGAAGTCTTTGCACCAGAGGTTTGATGCAAACCTTGTTGTGAAAAGATGATGGCCTTCCTGACTGCTTTTTCAAACATGTCTGTGAGTGACAGACAACCAAGTAATCTGACTGATGCAGACACCTGTGCAGAGGTATGCTGCTAAATAACGATCACTGTTGTGGGTCAATGAAACAGCTTCATTATTGTAATGAGATACTTCCTTCTTATCACGTCAGGTGCCTCACAGAAATCCAGCAACATTATGATGGCACACAGGATATTAGGAAGCAAACCACTGTACTGTATTGATCATGTTCTCCTATTGTTACAGAGAGAAGATGCATGATCTGAGGCGCTAATCTAATTCCTTTATTAGATGAAAATGATCTGTAGGTTGTTTATATCATTTTACATTGAAAGCAAGTGAGAAAACTTTATTGAAACAGAATTCAAGTGACAATTGTGCCTGGTAAAATGCAGGCACAGAAAGAAAATAACTTCTGCTTGTTTTACATGCTTCAGTCACTGTGCCTTTTTACATTAAAAGCCTTATTCTTCAGCAGCTCTCCTTCTATAATAGGCCTTCTAAGAGCTGCCTGCTGGTATCTGATGCCATTGTTTATGCATCCTAAGCTGTACTCCTGTTTCTGCTGCTGTTATATATTCTACATACACCACACTGCATGGATCTGATTCTGCTGCACTTTCCAGACTTTTACACCCATTAGTTTCTGATTCCATTGCTGTTATACTTTTAAGCACATTGCACTCACTGTTTTGTAATTCTAGTTCATTTACACATTTTAGATCGATAGATGCTCTGCAATGTTTCTGATTCTACTGCTGTCACATCTTCCAGGCATCTTGATCATATAGTTTCTGATTCTAATACCATGACAGGTATTCTGTGTACTTTCATCCTGCAGCTGTTACACCTTCTAGGATGAACTTGTTCAAATTTTTTTTGATACACTTTGCAGACAGAGGGTACTCCATACCTTTTCACCTCTTAGTGTAAAAAATCAAGAGAAAGCCTAAAATAATGAGGGACAAAGGCCCACAAATAGAGACAGATTTTAAATATTGTTGTTATAAACTCAGAAAGTTGCTAGAATAACAGTATTTGTGTTAGCATGCATTTTCTGAAGGATACAGTCTAAAACCCAAATGTATGCTATAATTTAGGGACTTCAGTCCTCAGTGATTTGACAGAAAACCACAAATGTTATGAAAAACAGTCCAAAACTATGAGCCAAAAATCTGGGCATTCTGCAAAAATTTGGACAGTTGAAAGATATGGTGTGCTCATAGTTTCTTATTCTACTCTGTTACACTTTAGAGATACATGGCATGCACTGTTTGTTATTTAACTGCTGCTAAACTGTCTGCACTTTATTGATACAAGGCATGCACTGTTTGTTATTAATCTGCTGTTACACTGTCTGCACATTATAGATACACGGCATGCACTGTTCCTTATTTAACTGCTGTTACACTGTCTGCACTTTATTGATACAAGGCATGCACTGTTTGTTATTTAACTGCTGTTAAACTGTCTGCACTTTATTGATACAAGGCATGCACTGTTTCTTATTAAACTGCTGTTACACTGTCTGCACATACTAGATACATGGCATTCACTGTTCCTAATTTAACTGCTGTTACACTGTCTGCACTTTATAGATACATGGCATGCACGGTTCCTTATTTAACTGCTGTTACACTGTCTGCACTTTATAGATACATGGCATGCACTGTTCCTTATTTAACTGCTGTTACACTGTCTGCACTTTATAGATAACTGGCATGCACCGTTCCTTATTTAACTGCTGTTACACTGTCTGCACTGTATAGATACATGGCATGTACTGTTCCTTATTTAACTGCTGTTACACTGTCTGCACTTTATAGATACATGGCATGCACTCTTCCTTATTTAACTGCTTTTACACTGCCTGCAATTTATAGATACATGGCATACACTGTTCCTTATTTAACTGCTGCTATACTGTCTGCAATGTATAGATACATAGCATGCACTGTTTCTTATTTAACTGCTGTTACACTGTATGCACTTTATAGATACATGGCATGCACTGTTTGTTATTTAACTGCTGTGACACTGCACTTTAGAGATACATGGCATGCACTGTTTATTTAACTGCTGTTAAACTGTCTGCACTTTATTGATACAAGGCATGCACTGTTTCTTATTAAACTGCTGTTACACTGTCTGCACATTATAGATACATGGCATGCACTATTCCTTATTTAACTGCTGTTACACTGTCTGTACTTTATAGATACATGGCATGCACTGTTCCTTATTTCACTGCTGTTACACTGTCTGTTCTTTATAGATACAAGGCATGCACCGTTCCTTATTTAACTGATGTTACGCTGTCTGAACTTTATAGATACATAGCATGCACTGTGTGTTATTTAACTACTGTTACATGCACTGTTCCTTATTTAACTGCTGTTACATTGTCTGTTCTTTATAGATACATGGCATGCATTGTTCCTTATTTAACTGCTGTTACACTGTCTGCACTTTATAGATACATGGCATGCACTGTTTTTATTTAACTGCTGTTACACTGTCTGCACTTTATACATACATGGCATGCACTGTTCCTTGTTTAACTGCTGCCATACTGTCTGCACTTTATAGATACATGCACTGTTTCTTATTTAACTGTTGTTACACTGTCTGCGATTTATAGATACATGGCATGCACTGTTCCTTATTTAACTGCTGCCATACTGTCTGCACTTTATAGATACATGGCATGCACTGTTCCTTATTTAACTGCTGTTACACTATCTGCACTTTATAGATACATGGCATGCACTGCTCCTTAATTAACTGCTGCTATACTGTCTGCAATGTATAGACACATAGCAGGCACAGTTTCTTATTTAACTGCTGTTACACTGTCTGCACTTTATACATACATGGCATGCACTGTTCCTTGTTTAACTGCTGCCATACTGTCTGCACTTTATAGATACATACACTCTTTCTTATTTAACTGCTGTTACACTGTCTGCACTTTATAGATACATGGCATGCACTGTTCCTTATTTAACTGCTGCTATACTGTCTGCACTTTATAGATACATGGCATGCACTGTTCCTTATTTAACTGTTGTTACACTGTCTGCACTTTATAGATACATGGCATGCACTGCTCCTTATTTAACTGCTGCTATACTGTCTGCAATGTATAGACACATAGCAGGCACAGTTTCTTATTTAACTGCTGTTACACTGTATGCACTTTATAGATACATGGCATGCACTGTTTGTTATTTAACTGTTGTGACACTGCACTTTATAGATACATGGCATGCACTGTTTGTTATTTAACTGCTGTTACACTGTCTACACTTTATAGATACATGGCCTGCACCATTTCTTATTTAACTGCGGTTACGCTGGCTGCACTTTATAGATACATGGCATGCACTGTTTGATATTTAACTGCTGTTACACTGCCTGCACTTTATGGATACATAGCATGCAATGTTTCTTATTTAACTGCTGTTACACTGTCTGCACTTTATAGAAACATAGCATGCACTGTATCTTATTTAACTGTTGTTACACTGTCTGCACTTTATAGATACATGGCATTCACTGTTCCTTATTTAGCTGCTGTTACACTCACTGCACTTCAAAAATACATGGCATGCATGGTTTGTTATTTAACTGCTGTTACATGGTATGCACTTTATAGATACATGGCATGCACTGTTCCATATTTAACTGCTGTTACACTGCCTGCACTTTATAGATACATGGCATGCACTGTTCCATATTTACCTGCTGTTACACTGCCTGCACTTTATAGATACATAGCATGCAATGTTGGTTATTTAACTGCTGTTACACTGTCTGCACTTTATAGATACATGGCATGCACTGTTCCTTATTTAACTGCTGTTACACTGTCTGCACTTTATAGATACATGGCATGCACTGTTTGTTATTTAACTGCTGTTACACTGTCTGCACTTTATAGATACATAGCATGCACTGTTCCTTATTTAACTGCTGTTACACTGTCTGCACTTTATAGATACATAGCATGCACTGTTTGTTATTTAACTGCTGTTACACTATCTGCACTTTATAGATACAAGGCATGCACTGTTCCTTATTTAACTGCTGTTACACTGTCTGTACTTTATAGATACATGGCATACACTGTTTGTTATTTAACTGCTGTTGCACTGTTTGCACTTTATAGATTCACGGCATGCACTTTTTTCTTTTTTAACTGCTTTTACACTGTCTGCACTTTATAGATACATGGTATGCACTGTTACTTATTTAACAGCTGTTACACTGTTTGCACTTTATAGATACATGGCATGCACTGTTTCTTATTTAACTGCTGTTACACTGTTTGCTTTTTATAGATACATGGCATGCATTTTTTTATTTTTTAACTGCTTTTACACTGTCTGCACTTTATAGATACATAGCATGCACTGTTCCTTATTTAACTGCTGTTACACTGTCTGCACTTTATAGATACATAGCATGCACTGTTTGTTATTTAACTGCTATTACACTGTCTGCACTTTATAGATGCATGGCATGCACTGTCTGTTATTTAACTGCTGTTACACTGTCTACACTTTATAGATACATAGCATGCACTGTTTGATATTTAACTGCTGTTACACTGTCTGCACTTTATAGCTCCATGGCATGCACTTTTTCTTATTTAACCGCTGTTACACATTCTGCACTTTTATAGGAGTCACGACAGGACAGAGATAGTGAGAAATGCCATGGGTACATTACATTTTTGATTGTTTGGAGGGTTGCTTATAAGTATCTGGGTAACTAACATTGATTCCATTTCATAATCCTTTTGAATTTTATTTGTGTTTGCTCTATAATCATAAGAGTAATATTATGCCTGTCTAGTACACATCAGAAGGAAATGCCATGCATCACCTCTGTGAACTTTAAGTGCAGCACCATTTTAATGATTCACCTGTGAGCACATCACTATTTGGTAATAAAACAAGGTGATGAGCTGAAATGTCCAGTAAAGAAGTTATAATTCCATTCCTCCGAGAAGTTTCAGTCATTTTACAGGGTATGAAATTAATGTACAGCTACCTTTCAGTTTTCCTCTGCTACATAAGAAATGCATTGATTTTGGTTTGGTTATCAAATATACATAATTAAATTGCTGAAGTATCATGACCTAGACACTATTTAATCACTTTGTGCCACATTTGTTCAATGTAGCAGTAAGCAGAGTAAAATACAGCAGAATAGTTTGCAATTTGCTTAGAAAAAGATTTTATGCTTTATGTCTTTGAAGTTTAACCTGGAAGCTGCCCTGTTGAATGAAATATGTAATAAAATACAGACATTTGCTTTGAACAACTCAGTAAAGTAAGGAATTAATTATCTGTTTTAATATTAGACCAAATATTTTAATTCAGTGAATTGAAATGCTGGCCCATAACTGACAGCAAAACACAGCAGCTGTATGGCCTAACAGTGTTTTGACATTTAACTTTTCTTTCAGCTCTTTGATTGCTTGTCTTCTGGTGTTTTATGTGACTTCTTTGCATCAGGTTATAATCTCCCTCCTACTGTTACCCACAAGCCCTGAGTGTTAATCTCTTCACTTACAAGAAAAAATGAATGTACAGACAGCTTTATAGAAACCAAGTATAAAGGCAATTAAGATCCTGTTGTGTTAGATTACTGCAGATTCTCAAAAATACTTCTGTTTATGTGAATACTGTTTCTTCCCACAGCTTACCTGCACACTTTGGATATAGTAAATCTATTAAGTATAATTTGAAAGGTCAGTTATACATTAATAAAAGAACAAGAACCGTTAACACTATTTGTAAATAGTTATACAGTACAGTATTGCACATAAGTTTTTATTGCTTTTTTTGTGAGTTATATAGCATGGTATTATTTATTTTATGTAATATAAAATATTTATACCTGAAACATAAACTTGAACCATGTTATAACATTGACCACTGGTGCACTAGTTTCAATACAGGCAGTCTGCTTTTCCTGTTTACGATGTGTTATTATACTAATACATACAACATCACAACACAGGTAATCTTACAAGTCCAAAAAAAAAAAAATAGAAGAATATAAAGAGGAGTGCATATTCATTGTGTGACATGATGAACGTCTGTGTTACAAGTGGTCATGTGGTTCATGTAGTTATATTACAGCTGGTATACAATTATTATTATACATTTCTAATTTGGCCCATGAAACTGGGGGCACAGAAATAAATACCTGAAGCCAAAGCATAATTGTTTTTTGCATTTCTAAAAAAAAAATCCTGAGGAGCCAGACATCATGGACGTCATCTAATTGGGAATATATTTTTTGAATGATGTGGCTGGAGAGCATGCTGCAATGTCCATCATTTTGCAAACTTCAGGTGCTAGTTTCCTTATATCCAAGATCACAGCAGAAGTATTCTCTCTCATAGCTGACTCATGTTCTCTTCATCCTTGTAGCAGCTGCACATCTGGGCCTTCCCCAGGTGGATCCTCTACAGTATGACTCTGCCAAATCCATCCTTATTGGATGGGCATGCCAATGTCATGTGCTCGCTCTTATCTCATCCTGACTGGGTCTTTCACTTTCCAGGTTATCAACTCTTGTGGATGTTATGGGGCATAGACTGCTCAGCCTACTAAACACCTCCTTTAACTACTAGCTTTAACTGCTAGCAACCTATACTTTAAAGTAATTTCCTTCCGCTGGATATTGTTACTATCATTTTAATTATTTGTATTTTTGCATAAATTTTTAATGAACTTCATTACATGATGCATACATGACTGTATATTTTAACATATGTATAAATAATTGAGTAATTGAGTAATTGTTAATTTAAGTGAATTTGCCTTGTAATTCTGTTTTAACTTCTCTATTTTTTTTCTCCAATTAATACTATGAAGGTTAGCTTCACTCCCTAAAAATGTTTTATAAATTCTTTTTTAAAAGCATTTTATTCACAATTTTAAAGAATGTCGTAAGAGTAGAGACTGATAAAGTGGAACTCAAACAGGTTATCAGCAGTATAACACACACAATTATGTGTATCTTTCAGTTATACAGAATACTGCCATTACAAAAATGTATATTACCTAACTTGAGCTATAAGAATTATAAAAGACAAAAGAAATAAAAAAAAAATAAGCTTCTGATAGGATTCAATGGTATAAGTGAATAACCTTCTATAAGTCTTCTGTAAAATTTTCAATAGCTATCTGATGGTCCTATCCTTATCTTTAATAACCTTAAAAACAATATACAAAACAGTGTAAGAAACCTCTCTGTGTGGAAGATTTTCAGTCCATATATTTCTAGTTAATCACTGTATATTAATCAGATCAGACAATAGTAGTAGAAGTAGCGAACTTAAACTCGTCTCAAGTCAAAACAAAACAAAAAATAATAATAGAAAATATATAATTGTACAGCATTACTAAGTATTCAAATGTAATCCAAGCAAGGCAGGCAGTCTGTTTCCAGTCGAAAATCCTTTATTAAGTACACAGACAAGCGATCCAAGTAAAACAAAAATAGAGTAATAATTTCCTCACAAGCTTTCTAAATATATATATACTTTTTATCAGGCATGGGAGTGGTTTATTGTGCTGTAAAACAAAGTGTTATTGGTACACATGTTAAATTCACATCCCTTCCCCCATCAGTGTAACATTTGAGCTGGTCCTGCCCTTCTTAGTAGCTGTCATAATAATATATAACCCTTATGTACTTTAAATAAAATTTATAATGATGTGGTTCCTCTTATTTAACCAGATTATTAAGTAGATTATTAAGT